>NW_025412176.1:0-3516 GCF_002201575.2 Neomonachus schauinslandi | reverse complement strand
CCAGAGGAATGTTGAAAAAGAAAAGCAAAGCCGGCGGCATCACAATTCCGGACTTCCAGCTCTATTACAAAGCTGTCATCATCAAGACAGCATGGTACTGGCACAAAAACAGACACATAGATCAATGGAACAGAATAGAGAGCCCAGAAATGGACCCTCAACTCTATGGTCAACTCATCTTTGACAAAGCAGGAAAGAATGTCCAATGGAAAAAAGACAGTCTCTTCAACAAATGGTGTTGGGAAAATTGGATAGCCACATGCAGAAGAATGAAACTGGACCATTTCCTTACACCACACACAAAAATAGACTCCAAATGGTTGAAAGACCTCAATGTGAGACAGGAGTCCATCAAAATCCTAAAGGAGAACACAGGCAGCAACCTCTTTGACCTCAGCCGAAGCAACTTCTTCCTAGAAACATCGCCAAAGGCAAGGGAAGCAAGGGCAAAAATGAACTATTGGGACTTCATCAAGATAAAAAGCTTTTGCAAAACAAAGGAAACAGTCAACAAAACCAAAAGACAACCAACAGAATGGGAGAAGATATTTGCAAATGACATATCAGATAAAGGGCTAGTATCCAAAATCTATAAAGAACTCATCAAACTCAACACCCAAAGAACAAAGAATCCAATCAAGAAATGGGCAGAAGACATGAAAAGACATTTTTCCAAAGAAGACATCCAAATGGCCAACAGACACATGAAAAAGTGCTCAGTATCGCTCGGCATCAGGGAAATCCAAATCAAAACCTCAATGAGATACCACCTCACACCTGTCAGAATGGCTAAAATTAACAAGTCAGGAAATGACAGATGTTGGCGGGGATGCGGAGAAAGGGGAACCCTCCTACACTGTTGGTGGGAATGCAAGCTGGTGCAGCCACTCTGGAAAACTGTATGGAGGTTCCTCAAAAAGTTGAAAATAGAGCTACCATATGATCCAGCAATTGCACTACTGGGTATTTACCCCAAAGATACAAAAGTAGGGATCCGAAGGGGTACGTGCACCCCGATGTTTATAGCAGCAATGTCCACAATAGCCAAACTGTGGAAAGAGCCAAGATGTCCATCAACAGATGAATGGATAAAGAAGATGTGGTATATATATACAATGGAATATTATGCAGCCATCAAAAGGAACGAGATCTTGCCATTTGCAACGACGTGGATGGAACTGGAGGGTATTATGTTGAGTGAAATAAGTCAAACAGAGAAAGACATGTATCATATGATCTCACTGATATGAGGAATTCTTAATCTCAGGAAACAAACTGAGGGTTGCTGGAGTGGGGGGTGGGGTGGGAAGGATGGGGTGACTGGGTGATAGACACTGGGGAGGGTATGTGCTCTGGTAAGCGCTGTGAATTTTGCAAGACTGTTGAATCTCAGATCTGTACCTCTGAAACAAATAACGCAATATATGTTAAGAAAAAAAAAAAAAAAGAAGAAGAAGAAGGTAGCAGGAGGGGAAGAATGAAGCGGGGGAAATCGGAGGGGTAGACGAACCATGAGAGACGATGGACTCTGAAAAACAAACAGGGTTCTAGAGGGGTGGGGGGTGGGAGGATGGGTTAGCCTGGTGGTGGGTACTGAGGAGGGCACGTTCTGCATGGAGCACTGGGTGTTATGCACAAACAATGAATCATGGAACACTTCATCTAAAACTAATGATGTAATGTATGGGGATTAACATAAGAATAAAAAAAAAAATTAAAAAAAAATTAAAAAAAAAAAAAAAGAATATCAGTTACAGGAGCCACCGAAAAGCCTTTATGAGGTAATGACTATAGATACATAAAATTCTGTATACAATTGATTTTAATGCAGTGGAAGTATATCCTTTTAATAAATACAATGTAAAAATAATCTTTCCAAAGTACTATCTCTTTTTCCAGCTTTACTGAGGTATAATTGACATATAAAATTGTATAAATTTAAGGTGTATAAGACTATGATTTGATATACATCTACATTGTGGAATGATTACCATAATAAAATTAGTTAATGCAAATGTCAAAAAAAAAAAAAAAAAAAAAAAAAAAAAGACGCCAGGCACCAACAATTCGATGACAAGGCAGAAACCTATCCTGAGGGATGAGTGGAGGGCTAGCATTAGGGTGCAGCTCAGTCTTCAGCTTTGGACTCAGGAGCATGCTCCCAGTGGGGCTGTGTTTCAGGTCAAAGGAACAACTCTGTAGAGAATTCCTGCTTCAGCAAAAATAGCCATGCCTGAGGCTAAAAGCATTATGCTGTGTGCATGCGTGAGCACCCTGCAAGGGAGTCCCAAACCATTTTCCGTGTGAGACTCAGGCCCCGGCAGAAAGCAGAAAATGACTCCCCACTTGTTTCATGTAGCTAGCACTGCGGCCCAACTTTTGCATGCAAGTCTAATCGCTAGCGTTCTAACACGGAGAAACAACAGTGTAGAGAAAACGTACTTCGGCTACCGTCGACCTCTCTGTGGGAGGGAGCAGTTGAGGGTGGACTGTGGGTGAGAGCCTGGGGACGGCTTCCATTTCGTAAAATCGAGGGAGAGACAGGCGGCGGAGCAGGAAGCTCGCAACTCCCATCATGCTTATGGGGCTAGTACCGTTGCCCCGGGTGTGCGAGCAGGCTTAAAGACAGCCACCTAACTCGAAGGAAACCTCGGTAGATAATGCATGCGTCAGCTAAAACACCGCTCTTGAGGGTGGAAGCATTGTGTGTGCATGCGTGAGAGCACTGCAAGGGAGTCGCAAAGCAAAATCGGAGGGAGCCTCAGGCCTTTGCAGAAGGCAGCACACGACTCCCCGCCTTGGTTCATCAAGCTAGCACTGAGGCCCCACTTTTGCATGCAAGTCTAATCACTAGCATGCTCACTCGAAGAAACAACACTGTAGAGAAACCGTGCTTTAGCTGCCGTTGAACTATCTGTGGAAGGAAGCAGTTGAGGGTGTACTGTGTGTGAGAGCCTGGGGACGGCTTCCATTTCGTAAAATCGAGGGAGAGACAGGCCGCACAGCAGGCAGCTCGCAACTGACATCATGCTTATGGGGCTAGTACTGTTGCCCCAGGTGTGCGTGCAGGCTTAAAGACAGCCACCTAACTCGAAGGAAAACCTCGGTAGAGAATGCGTGCTTCAGCTAAAACAGCCGCTCCTGAGGGTGGAAGTATTGTGTGTGCGTGCGTGAGAGCACTGCAAGGGAGTCGCAAACCAAAATTCGAGGGAGCCTCAGGCCTCTGCAGAAGGCAGCACACGACTCCCCGCCTTAGTTCATCAAGCTACCACTGAGGCCCCACTTCTGCATGCAAGTCTAATCGCTAGCATTCTCACTCGAAGAAACAACACGGTGGAGAAACTGTGCTTTAGCTACCATCCACCTCTCTGAGGGAGGAAGAAGTTTCCAGGCTACCGTGGGTGAGAGCCTGGGGAACGGGTTCCTTCCGTGAAACCGAGGGAAAAGAAGTCCGGGTCAAAGGGCACCACTGGACTCAGCTCTTGTTACCTGGAGCTAACACTACTGCTCCCTGTG
>NW_025412175.1:0-3517 GCF_002201575.2 Neomonachus schauinslandi | reverse complement strand
GGGAACTGCAGCCTCTGCTGCTTCAGTTTAACCATCTACAAAAATAATCCTGGGGCGCCTGGGTGGCTCAGTCGTTAAGCGTTTGCCTTCGACTCAGGTCATGATCCCAGAGTCCTGGGATTGAGCCCCACATCGGGCTCCCTGCTCCGCGGGAGGCCTGCTTCTCCCTCTCCCACTCACCCTGCTTGTGTTCCCTCTCTTGCTGTGTCTCTGTCAAATAAATAAATAAAATCTTAAAAAAAAAAATCCTGTGCCTAATTGAACAAATTATTTTTATATGTGTATATATTTAATGATGATTGATTCGTATTATTAGCTACACAAATATCCCAAATTTCCAGGTTTTCAGGGTAGTCAATATGTTGACATAATTATTCCTCCACCTTCAAATCCACACTGTAATAGATGACTATAACACAGACTTCGCCTAACCGATCTCAGAGTACAGTAATTTTGAATACTTATTAATTAGCAGTATACGAATAAAGTCTGTTGTCCTTCTTTCCTTGTTCCTGTTTTTCATGATTTCTTTCTTTTTTGGGTACCTCTATGCTGGTTCATTTCAATTTTTTAGAAAGCATCAGTAATGCTGAAATTGTCTCCAAAAGGGCACAATTTATACTTATCTCTAAACCCTTCTTTCCTTCAAAATAGTTTTTTTTAAAGATTTTATTTATTTATTTGACAGAGAGAGAGACACAGCGAGAGAGGGAACACAAGCAGAGGGAGTGGGAGAGGGAGAAGCAGGCTTCAGGGAGCCTGAAGTGGGGCTGGATCCCAGGACCCTGGGATCATGACCTGAGCTGAAGGAAGATGCCTAACGACTGACCCACCCAGGCGCCCCTCAAAATAGTTTCAATAATTTCTTTACAGTAATACTATCTGACGTACACTTGTATTAGTTAAGGAAATGATAGCTAGAAGAACGTAGGCCTATTCCTTCTCCTTTGCATTGCACAATTATTTTCCTGGTTATAAAATATAACATCAACCTTCAAAGTTACCAGAGAGATATATTTTGCCTTTGAACACAAAGTAGCTAACTCTGGGCTACTACAGTGAGGTACTGGTTCTCACTTGTGTGCTTAAATAGAACATCTCATGATGACCTCAGTGGATGAAATAGTCCTTAGAATATTCATTTGAAATAGCATACTGAGTTTAGTGGTGGCTTCTTTCCTTTGTTTAAAAAATATTTTTAAGTATCTAATGAATCTCGTTGGGGGATTTTCCTTTTCAAAATACCCGAATCATATTTCTGCCTTACAAAGTGTCAGTCATATTGTCTTCTTCCAAAATGATTATACATCTTAACACTGAAAAATATATGAAACATACCTCCACACTATTGCACATCCCCTCTTATGCAAAATACCACCAAACACAATGCTAAGTTTAAAAAAAAAAAAGTCCTTTTAATACTCGAAAGTTTAAACATAGCCAAGAAAGAGTTAGCCTATCCCCCTCCTTCCTATTGCACAATTATTTTCCTGGTTACAAAATATAACATCAATCTTCAAAGTTACAAGGGGAATAATATTTTGCATCGTTCCTAGTAAAGAAGTCAATCCAAGTAAACAAGATTACTTGTCATCAACCCCTTCTAGTTGCTAATCAACTGATATACTGGCCTTTACTGAAATGTTACGTAATGAATATAAAAGTAGTTAAACCTAGATTGGGTTATTTGTAACTAAATTTTTCAGAAGATCCAATAAATTGAACGAATTTCTGGTTTAGGACTTGAGTATATGGTTGTTTCATAAAGCAAGCATCCCCAATCTCCCACTAGGAGAGCCCACAAACACACTTCACATGGCTGTACCATAAAATAGCACAATAGAATTTCATTTTAAAACATCTAACTGCTTATTTCACAAGTGCCACTTGAAATGACATTTTATTTGATGTAATATTTTATTGGCTTCAGACAATAACCTTTATTGTTGCATTAGATCCATGTCACTGATATAGATCTTAGTGAAGCTTGATGCACACATTTCATTCTTTTATTTAAGATTTTATTTATTTATTTGAGGGAGAGAGAGAGAGAAAAAGAGCATGGGGGGGTAGTGTGGGAGGAGAGGGGCAGAGGGAGAAGGAAAAGCAGATTCCCTGCTGAGCATGAAGCCCCACACAGGGCTCCATCCCAGGACCCTGAGATCATGACCTGAGCCGAAGGGACTAAGCCATGCAGCTGCCCCACACATTTCATTCTTTAGGCATTAGTCTAACCGTCTAGCAGAAACTAACTTTAATAGATGATTATGTTTAAATACGTCAGGAAGTGAAATATCACCTCCCACCTGTCAGAATAGCTAAAATCAAAAACACAAGAAATGACAAGTATTGGTGAGGATGTGGAGAAAAAGCAGCCCTCTTACACTGCTGGTGAGAATGCAAACTGGTGCAGCCACTGTGGAAAACAGTACACAGGCTCCTCAAGTAGTTAAAAATAGAACCATTGTATGGTCCAGTAATGGTGCTACTGGGTATTTACCAAGATACAAAAAGACTAATTCAAAGGGATACATGCACTCCTATGTTTATAGCACCATTATTTAAACTAGCCAAATTATGGAAACAGCCTAAGTGTCCACTGATTGATGAATGGATAAATGTGTGTATATATATACAATGAAATATTATTCAGCCATAAAAAGAATGAAATCTTGCCATTTGCAATGATATGGATGGAGCTAGAAATTATAATGCTAGGTGAAATAAATCAGTCAGAGAAAGACAAATACCATATGATTTCACTCATATGTGAATTTAAGAAATGAACAAATGAACAAGGAAAAAAAGAGAAACAAGCCAAGAAACCGACTCTTTTTTCTTTTTGAAGTAGGCTCCATGACCACATGGAGCCCAATGCTGGGCAGGACTTGAACTAATGACCTTGAGATCAAGAGCTGAGCTGAGATCAACAGTTGGATGCTTAACTGGCTGAGCTACCCAGGCACCCCCAAGAAACTGACTCTTAACTATTGAGAACAAACTGACGGTTACCAGAGGGGAGGTGGATAACCTAGTGGGTAACCTCTTGATAACCTAGGGCAATGGGAAAGATGTAACAATTCGTTCTCATTTATAAAACACATGAATTAAGAACCCTGAGTAGAAAATAGATGGAAGGTATAAAAATGTGATTGTCCACTTATTCACAATCTTCTCCACAGGCTTTCACTATGGAAAGGACACCAAAACCTATGCCAACAACTGTTCTATATTAAAGTATCACCACAGAAATAAATTATTGAACGTGGTTTACCTCTTTAAAGGTTTTTCTCCACATCTTCAAAAACACTTGTTCCACAAAACAATAAAGAAAATTACACAAAATATAATTCCGTAAGAATATGAAGATAAAGGAATTAGTGAACTCACCTGAATATTTTCGGCTTCATCCTTACATTCACGAAAATCTACGGAGGTTAATAAGGGATCTTTTTTCTCACAGGTCGCCAGACTGATGAGCGTGTCCGCGTAGTTGGGCTGGGGGAAGATCACGTGA
>NW_025412174.1:0-3523 GCF_002201575.2 Neomonachus schauinslandi | reverse complement strand
TCTCCTTTTTGATGGGGTCTTTGTCTGGTTTTGGGATCAAGGTAATGGTGGCCTCATAAAATGAGTTGGGAAGTTTTCCTTCCATTTCTATTTTTTGGAACAGTTTCAGAAGAATAGGTATTAATTCTTCTTGAAATGTTTGGGAGAATTCCCCTGGGAAGCCATCTGGCCCTGGGCTTTTGTTTTTTGGGAGATTTTTGATGACTGCTTCAATTTCCTTAGTGGTTATAGGTCTGTTCAGGTTTTCTATTTCATCCTGGTTCAGTTTTGGTAGTTGGTACATCTCTAGAAATGCATCCATTTCTTCCAGGTTATTTAATTTGCTGGCATAGAGTTGCTCATAATATGTTCTTATAATTGTTTGTATTTCTTTGGTGTTGGTTGTGATCTCTCCTCTTTCATTCATGATTTTGTTGATGTGGGTCATTTCTCTTCTCTTTTTGATAAGTCTGGCCGGGGGTTTATCAATCTTGTTAATTCTTTCAAAGAACCAGCTCCTAGTTTCGTTGATCTGTTCTACTGTTCTTTTAGTTTCTATTTCATTGATTTCTGCTCTGATCTTTATTATTTCTCTTCTCCTGCTGGGTTTAGGCTTTATTTGCTGTTCTTTCTCCAGCTCCTTTAGGTGTAGGGTTAGGTTGTATACTTGAGACCTTTCTTGCTTCTTGAGAAAGGCTTGTATTGCTATATACTTTCCTCTTAGGACTGCCTTTGCTGCATCCCAAAGATTTTGAATGGTTGTGTTTTCATTTTCATTGGTTTCCATGTATTTTTTTAATTCTTCTTTAATTTCCTGGTTGACCCATTCGTTCTTTAGTAGGATGCTCTTTAGCCTCCATGTATTTGAGTTCTTTCTGACTTTTGTCTTGTGATTGAGCTCTAGTTTCAAAGCATTGTGGTCTGAAAATAGGCAGGGAATGATTCCAATCTTTTGGTACCGGTTGAGACCTGATTTATGACCTAGGATGTGATCTATTCTGGAGAATGGTCCATGGGCACTAGAGAAGAATGTGTATTCCGTTGCTTTGGGGTGGAATGTTCTGAATATGTCTGTAAAGTCCATTTGGTCCAGTGTGTCATTTAAAGTCTTTATTTCCTTGTTGATCTTTTGCTTAGATGATCTGTCCATTTCAGTGAGGGGGGTGTTAAAGTCCCCCACTATTATTGTATTGTTGTCGATGTGTTTCTTTGCTTTTGTTATTAATTGGCTTATATAATTGGCTGCTCCCATGTTAGGGGCATAGATATTTACAATTGTTAGATCTTCTTGTTGGATAGATCCTTTAAGTATGATATAGTGTCCTTTCTCATCTCTTATTACAGTCTTTGGTTTAAAATCTAATTTGTCTGATATAAGGATTGCCACCCCAGCTTTCTTTTGGTGTCCATTAGCATGGTAAATGGTTTTCCACCCCCTCACTTTCAATCTGGGGCTGTCTTTGGGTCGAAAATGAGTCTCTTGCAGACAGCATATCGATGGGTCTTGTTTTTTAATCCAGTCTGATAGCCTGTGTCTTTTGATTGGGGCATTGAGCCCATTTACATTCAGGGTAACTATTGAAAGATAGGAATTTAGTGCCATTGTATTGCCTGTAAGGTGACTGTTACCGTATATTGTCTGTGTTCCTTTCTGGTCTATGTTGCTTTTGGGGTCTCTCTTTGCTTAGAGGACTCCTTTCAAGATTTCCTGTAGGGCTGGTTTTGTGTTTGCAAATTCCTTTAGTTTTTGTTTGTCCTGGAAGCTTTTTATCTCTCCTTCAATTTTCAATGACAGCCTAGCTGGATATAGTATTCTTGGCTGCATATTTTTCTCGTTTAGTGCTCTGAATATATCCTGCCAGTCCTTTCTGGCCTGCCAGGTCTCTGTGGATAGGTCTGTTGCCAATCTAATGTTTCTACCCTTGTAGGTTACATATCTCTTCTCCCGAGCTGCTTTCAGGATTTTCTCTTTGTCTATGAGACTCGTAAGTTTTACTATTAGATGTCGGGGTGTTGACCTATTTTTATTGATTTTGAGAGGGGTTCTCTGTGCTTCCTGGATTTTCATGCCTGTTTCCTTCCCCAAATTAGGGAAGTTCTCTGCTATAATTTGCTCCATTATACCTTCTGCCCCTCTCTCTCTTTCTTCTTCTTCTGGGATCCCAATTATTCTAATGTTGTTTCGTCTTATGGTATCACTTATCTCTCGAAATCTGCCCTCGTGATCCAGTAGTTGTTTATCTCTCTTTTTCTCAGCTTCTTTATTTTCCATCATTTCATCTTCTATATTACTGATTCTCTCTTCTGCCTCATTTATTCTAGCAGTTAGCGCCCCCATTTTTGATTGCACCTCATTAATAGCCTTTTTGATTTCTACTTGGTTGGATTTTAGTTCTTTTACTTCTCCAGAAAGGGTTTCTCTAATAACTTCCATATTTTTTTCAAGCCCAGCTAGTATCTTTAAAGTGATGATTCTGAACTCTAGATCTGACATCGTACTAATGTCCGTATTGAGTAGGTCCCTGGCAGTCGGTACTACCTCTTGTTCTTTTTGTTGAGGTGATTTTTTCTGTCTTGTCATTTTGTGCAGAGGAGAATAGATTAATGAGAGAACAAAATGCTAGCAGAGTAACAACGTCCCCAGAAAATATACTCTAAACAAATCAGAAAAAACCTGAAGCAGTGGGAAAAGAAAGGGAAAGAGAGAAAAAAGAAAAAGAAAAAAATGAAAAGATAAAGATAAAAACAAAAACAAACAAAACAACAACAACAAAAAAACCAGAATGTGATCAAATATGATCAGGCTGGTATATAGATCAGTGCCACACACTAGATTTGGGGTGTATTTTGGTCTTTTAGAAGAAAGGGCCTCCCAAAATTTTAAAGAAAGAAAAACTTATATATGTACAAAAATAAGGGTTGATATGATGAAGGGATGGAATATGACTGTAAAGATGGAAATTATAAAAAATTTTATAAAAGGAATTGATAAGAAGTTGTTTGAAAAAATAAAGAGGAGGATTTAAAAAAAGAAAAAAAAAGGGAGAGGATGTGATCAGGCAGGGGAATAGAAAACACCTTATACTAGAGATTTAGGGTATATTTTGATCTGTTAGAAGAAACTCTCTCAAAATTTTAAAGAGAGAACAACTTATATATATAAGCCAAAAATACGGGTAACTACTATGAAGGGATAGAATATGACTCTAAAAATGAAAAATAATTTTTTTTTTAAAAAGGGATTGATAAGATGTTGGTTGAAAAAGGCAAAAAGAAAAATTCAAAAAGAAAAAAAAAGAAAAAAAGACAGTTAAAAAAAAATTAACTTTGAAAGGCTACAGAATCATGGTAAAAAAGCCATGAATTCTATGTGCAGTAGTCCCCTAGAGCTGGAGTTCTGCCGTTCTCATTGATGGGTAAACTTGGTCTTGGCTGGCTGTTCTCGCTGATCTTCTGGGGAGGGGCCTGTTGCCGTGGTTTCCAAATGTCTTTGCCGGAGGCAGAATTGCCCCGCCCTTGCCCCCTCCCAGCTAAGTAATCTGCT
>NW_025412173.1:0-2500 GCF_002201575.2 Neomonachus schauinslandi | reverse complement strand
TTTATGATTCAATCTTTGTAGGTTGGATATTTCTAGAAATTTTTTTTTTCTTTTTCTGTTATACAAATTTTTGTAGAGTAACTGTTAATAGAAGTTTCTTATGATTCCTTGTAATTTTGTATTATCTGTTGCTATGTCTCCTCTTTCATTTTTAATTTTGTTTATTTGATTTTTGTCCTTGTGTATCTAACAACAAAAAAAATAATTTTATCTTTTCAAAACCAACTGTTAGTTTACTGATATTTTCTATTGCATTTGTGTCCTTGATTGCATTTCTTTCTTTTTTTTTTAAGATTTTTATTTATTTAACAGAGAGAGACACAGTGAGAGAGGGAACACAAGCAGGGGGAGTGGGAGAGGGAGAAGCAGGCTTCCCGTGGAGCAGGGAGCCCAATGCGAGGCTTGATCCCAGGACCCTGGGGTCATGACCTGAGCCAAAGGCAGACGCTTAACGATGGAGCCATCCAGGCACCCCGATTGCATTTATTTCTGAGGTAATTTTTATTTCTTCTTTCTTCTGGTAACTTGGGGTTAGTATGTTCTTCTTTTGTTCGTTTTTGAGGTAAATAAATTTATTTATTTGAAATATTTATTTTTTTATTGATGTAGGCTTTTAAAAAATATTGTATTTATTTATTTGACAGAGAGAGAACAAGCAGGGGGAGTAGCAGAGGGAGAGGGAGAAGAAAGCCCTCTGCGGAGCAGGGAGCCTGATGTGGGACTTGATCCCAGGACCCTGGGATCATGGGATCATGACCTGAGCTGAAGACAGTGGTTTAACTGACTGAGCCACCCAGGCGCCCCTTAATGTAGACTTTTCTTTCAATAAACTATTCTGTTAGAAATCCTTTTGCTGCATTATGTATATCATATTATATATTATATATACATATACATTATATATAATCTCAAATTATATTTTTGACCCATGGGTTGTTCAGGAGTGGGTTTGTATTTCGTATATTTGTAAATATTGCTTCTGCTATTGACTTCTATTTTCCCTCCTATGGGATCAGAAAATATACTTGATATAGTCAGTTCTTATATGAGTTAAAACTTGTTTTATGGCCTAATATATAATGTATCCTACAGAATGTTCCATGTGGATTTGAGAAAAAAAAATTGTGTATTGTTCTGATGTAGGACTGACAATTCTTTGTATGTCTGTTAGGTCCATTCTGTCTAAAGCATTGTACAAGTCAGTGGTTCCCTTAATGATTTTCTCCCTGGATGATCCACCCATTGCTGAAAATGGGGTTTAAGTCACCTACTCCTATTGTATTGTGTCAATTTCACTCTTCGTATCCACTAATATTGGCTTTCCATGTATATCTGTGTGTTTCTATGTTGTGTACATACACACCTCTTTATTATTAGCTATTAATCTTTTTTCTCTTGTGCCAGATTTTGACTTAAAGCGTATATTCTCTTATATAAGCGTATGTTTTCCTGCTATGTTTTGACCATTACTCGTATGGAAACTCTTCCGTCACTCTTTCAGTTTTACCCGATGTATGTCCTTAGAGATAAAGTTTGTCTCTTATACAGAGCATATTGTTGGATATTGGTATTTTGGTACTTTATCCATTCAGTCACTCTACATCTTTTGATTGGAGAATTTTGGCTCCAGTCATGATCTCGGGGTCCTGAGATAGAGCCTTGTGTTGGGCTCCATGCCCAGCATGGATTCTCTCCCTCTTCCTCTGTCCCTCTCTGAAAAAGAAAAAATGAAAATAATAAAATTAAAAATTAAATTAAATTAAGATTTTGTAAGTTGTATAACCCCACAACAGTGATGGTTATTAAAAACATTATTTTGGGGGCTCCCGGGTAGCTCAGTTGTTAAGCGTCTGCCTTTAGCTCAGGTCGTGATCCCAGGTTCCTGGGATCAAGCCCCTCATTGGGCTCCCTGCTCAGCGGGAAGCCTACTTCCCCTCTCACACTCCCCCTGCTTGTGTTCCCTTTCTCACTGTGTATCTCTCTGTCAAATAAATAAATAAAACCTTTAAAAAAAATTAAAATAAATAAAATAATTATTTTTTATTTATATATTTTTAATTTTATTTATTTATTTTCTTATTAGAGAGGGAGAGTGCACAAGCAGAGGAAGCAGCAAAGAGGGAGAAGCAGGCTCCCCACTGAGCAGAGAGCTAAATGCAGGGCACCAGCCAGGACCCTGGGATCATGACCTGAGCCAAAGGCAGATGCTTCATCAATTGAGCCATCCAAGCACCCCAACAATTTTGTTTTTTAAAACATTATTTCCTTGTTTTCTGATAATGTTAAGGATTAATCATGTTTTATATCCAGTGATTTCAGTTATATTTCTCTAATTTTCATCTCTTTAAATGAGTTACTTAATACATTTAAATAAAAGCTACCTTTTTTTTTTAATGAAAGTTTAACTCAAATTCAAAGGAAAATTGGAGGTCAGCAATGCAAAAATATTTGTGGATGATGAAAAGAATCAGAAGCGGCTCTCTATAATAGATACAATTAC
>NW_025412172.1:0-3527 GCF_002201575.2 Neomonachus schauinslandi | reverse complement strand
GGTGAGTGGGGGGTGAGCTCTACACAGGTGAGCTCTATGCAGGTGAGCTCTACCCAGGTGAGGAAGGGGAACGATTTAGGAGGAGAAAGGGACAGGATCAGTGTAGAGGGTGGTGTGTGGCTGGGGGAGGTGGCCCATTAGGCTCAGGGTACAGGGACAACCACCAAGACAGGGATTTCAGGAGGAAAGTGGCTCTAGGGGGAAATGCTGGGTCTGGTCCTGGATGGAGGCCCTGGGACCTCCAGGTGGAGACGTCACCCAGGCAGAGGGATATGAAGGTCTGGAAGCCGGGAGAGAACATGGGCTGGGGAGGGATATTTGGCTATCATTCCCCTTCCAGGTCCAAGATTCCTGAAGCAGGGTGGGCTGTGGATAGAGGGTGGAGTGGAGAGAGAGGCTCTGGCCCCAGGGCAGGGGGGAGGGGGGAGGGCTGATTTTCCGCTTCCCAGAGCAGTGGTCCAGCTGGCTCCACCAGAGCCTTGGCTGTGGCTGTGGTCTTCAGTGTGCATGAGCAGTCAGATCCCTGGGAGCCATCTGGGAGACCTGTCCTTTCTTGTGGGACCCAGTTCCAGCTAAGACGACACTAATAATACCCAGTCACCTCTCAGGACTGTGAGGAGTCAGGAGCTAATGAATGCACTGGGCTCATTATGCAAATACCCTGTCCCGGGCACAGCTCACTCAGTCCTTCCTCTCGCCCCGGATTCTGGAGCTGTCTGAAGGTGCCTGCACGCATGCACGCGGCCCGGTCTCCCTCCAGGTATCCGAAAGCCTGCGCCTGAGCCTCTCTCAAAAACGAAGATCTTAATTGGCAGCCCTGTCTTCAAACGGTTCTGGCTATGAAAACGCTCACTTAGAGTCAATTTCTATTTCTAGTGAGAAAAGCTAGAAAAGAGAAAGCGTTGCTCCGGGGCCTCAGCAGGTGGGGGCTGTGTGACTTAGGATGTCTCCTTCTCTGGATTTCTGTAAAATGGGAATATTGGTGGAGCAGGGTGAGCTGTCAAGACCCAGCACAGATGGGTATATGATTCTAGTCAACACCAACGTATCATGGTCTACCAGTGCATGGGTCGGAAATATCAGAATGCACTTCAAAACAAGGAGCTAATTTTCATGATCTTGCTTACTCGTTCAGTAAAGATGTATGGGGTACCCACTAAAGGTCAGACACTGTGCAAGCTGTGGGTGAGGCAGTGGGGAGCAAACACAGGACAGCCCCTCTTAGGGCTCCAGTGGGAGGTACGAGACGGGCAGGAACTGCAAGGTGTGAGGTGTGGGCAGAGAAAGAGGGAGCCAGGGAGGCTGGGGTAGAGGCTCTCCCAACTGTCCCGGGCCCCCTGGCTTGCAGCTTTCCTGTGGGACGTGCCCAATCTACCTCTACCTGCATAAGAAAATCTGCCGAAACACCCAGAGGATGTGGTGCACCCGGTCCCTGCATTAGGGGCCCCCTAGGGTCCCTAATTAGGGGTCCTGGGAGGGAATGTGCCCGCTGCTCATTCTTCCAGCCTCACCGGGAGCTTTCCCAGTGTCAGCGAGCGTTGACTCCTCAACTTGTGCCTGAACTATTTTTAACTGCCTGTCGCCATGGCAGCATGAGAACCGCTGGGAGAGATGTGGCCTTTCAGCACTCAAGACGCCGGCTGCCCACTTGTCTCACTTGATCCCCTGCGCGCCGGCACCCAGATCATCTATGTTACACCCTGCCTTCTACGGGCAGAGCTGAGCTGTGTGCTTCTGCACCTGCAAAGGAGGGGCTTCAGTGGAAATGAACCCAAACCAAATACAACCACCTCCCTTCCTGCGTGAGTTCTGGGGGTCAAGTCGTGTTACGAAGGCATGAGAGTCTCTGCACGTCCCTGGTACTTTCTGTTGCCAAAGCCTTGTGGCAGCACCAGGGTCCACTCCTGCCCTCCACGTCTGGCTCACGGGCTGATGTCTGCCAGCCTTCTAGGGCGTCTGCAATCACAGACGATATCATGTACTTCCTGACTGATGGTGAGGCCCTTGCCTGGTTCCCAGACCCTACGGTGCCCCTGAAGAGCCAGGTCCTGCACCTGCCCCCCCAGGACAGGTGGGCGCTGGAGCCCTTGGTCCTGCCTGGTCCCTACATCAGAGAGCGCAGGGCCAGCCTGAGGAGAGAGACAGACACTTGGTTCATGTTTGCTGACTGCAGGAAGGGAGGGACACAAGGGCCAGCAGGGAGAGAAGTGTGGTATTGTGACTTACAATAAGAAATTTAGATTTGGTCTTTGTCCTGTTCCCAGCACCGAGCATCTGAAACCCTTGGAATTTCCCAAGTGGTGAGAGTGATAAAGGTCCTTTGTTATGTTAACGAGGTGACTGCGTTACCTAAGGATGGGGGCTGGTCACCGGAGGAACCCAGTGTGATTGGAGGGTTGGAACTTTCAGTGTCTTCCCTCCCTCCGTTCGGAGAGGCGAAGGGGCTGGAGACTGAGCTCCGACACCAGTGGCCAGTGATATAATCGATCCTGCCTACGCAGTGAAGCCTCCAGAACAACCCAACAAGGGCAGGTTTCCCAGACCTTCCTGGTTGGTGAACACCTGGCATTGCGGGGGTGGGGGGTGGGGGGTGGGTCATGAAAGCTCCACCCCCTTCCCCACACCTGGCCCTCTGCACCTCTTCCATCGGGCTGTTCCTGAGTTACAGCCTTTTATAGTAAATCAGTGATCCAGCAAGGGTAGTGTTTCTCTGAGCTCTGTGAGCTGCTCACAGACCCCAGGAGCGGCCGTGTAGCTGGAGGGTCCGAGGCCCAGGTGACAGCTGGGACTTGTGATGGCTTCTGAACGGGGCACAGTCTTGGGGACTGAGCCTTTAGCCGGCGGCGTGTGATGCTGTCTCCAGCTAGATGGTGTCAGAACTGAGTTCAGCTGTGGGCCGCCCAGCTGGTGTTGGGGAGCGGCGTGCCACAGAGAGCAGCCCCCACCCGCTGGAATGGGGCTCAGAATCCTAGCAAGCCAGGGAGGCTCTCTGGGGGAGGCTTCCCCAGCGAGAAAGGACTCGAGTCAGGGAGTGGACGGTGGAGGGAGAAGGAACCCCACACCCCAGCGCCTCTGATTTAATCCTCACATTGTCTGCACTTTACAGAAAAGGAGGCTGAGGCCAGAGGGTGTGAAGAGGGGGCCGAGCACTGGCCGGTCAGCAAGTGGCTGAAAGAGATGTGCCCTCCTCATGCTTTGGCTCCAAAGCTCTGACTCCTCTCCGCTTGGCCCTCCAGGAGGAGGAAGGGAGTTGGGTGGGGAGGGGGCATTTCCAGAAGCAGGAGGACAGGAGTCCCGCTTGGCCATGGCGAGCACCCCCTTGAGTGCCACAGTCCTCCCCGCCCAGCATTGCTCGTTGTCTGGGGAATGGCTGGCACTGGGCACGGGATTGTGGGCATGTGTGGAGCAGGTGCATCTTGCAAGGTGGCAGGTGCACATCCTTCAGCAGGTGCTCCGAGGGGTCCTGGAGACTGGAGAAGTGCCCCCAGCTTTCAGCAGGTGCTCCGAGGGGTCCTGGAGCCAGGAGA
>NW_025412171.1:0-3527 GCF_002201575.2 Neomonachus schauinslandi | reverse complement strand
GGTGAGTGGGGGGTGAGCTCTACACAGGTGAGCTCTATGCAGGTGAGCTCTACCCAGGTGAGGAAGGGGAACGATTTAGGAGGAGAAAGGGACAGGATCAGTGTAGAGGGTGGTGTGTGGCTGGGGGAGGTGGCCCATTAGGCTCAGGGTACAGGGACAACCACCAAGACAGGGATTTCAGGAGGAAAGTGGCTCTAGGGGGAAATGCTGGGTCTGGTCCTGGATGGAGGCCCTGGGACCTCCAGGTGGAGACGTCACCCAGGCAGAGGGATATGAAGGTCTGGAAGCCGGGAGAGAACATGGGCTGGGGAGGGATATTTGGCTATCATTCCCCTTCCAGGTCCAAGATTCCTGAAGCAGGGTGGGCTGTGGATAGAGGGTGGAGTGGAGAGAGAGGCTCTGGCCCCAGGGCAGGGGGGAGGGGGGAGGGCTGATTTTCCGCTTCCCAGAGCAGTGGTCCAGCTGGCTCCACCAGAGCCTTGGCTGTGGCTGTGGTCTTCAGTGTGCATGAGCAGTCAGATCCCTGGGAGCCATCTGGGAGACCTGTCCTTTCTTGTGGGACCCAGTTCCAGCTAAGACGACACTAATAATACCCAGTCACCTCTCAGGACTGTGAGGAGTCAGGAGCTAATGAATGCACTGGGCTCATTATGCAAATACCCTGTCCCGGGCACAGCTCACTCAGTCCTTCCTCTCGCCCCGGATTCTGGAGCTGTCTGAAGGTGCCTGCACGCATGCACGCGGCCCGGTCTCCCTCCAGGTATCCGAAAGCCTGCGCCTGAGCCTCTCTCAAAAACGAAGATCTTAATTGGCAGCCCTGTCTTCAAACGGTTCTGGCTATGAAAACGCTCACTTAGAGTCAATTTCTATTTCTAGTGAGAAAAGCTAGAAAAGAGAAAGCGTTGCTCCGGGGCCTCAGCAGGTGGGGGCTGTGTGACTTAGGATGTCTCCTTCTCTGGATTTCTGTAAAATGGGAATATTGGTGGAGCAGGGTGAGCTGTCAAGACCCAGCACAGATGGGTATATGATTCTAGTCAACACCAACGTATCATGGTCTACCAGTGCATGGGTCGGAAATATCAGAATGCACTTCAAAACAAGGAGCTAATTTTCATGATCTTGCTTACTCGTTCAGTAAAGATGTATGGGGTACCCACTAAAGGTCAGACACTGTGCAAGCTGTGGGTGAGGCAGTGGGGAGCAAACACAGGACAGCCCCTCTTAGGGCTCCAGTGGGAGGTACGAGACGGGCAGGAACTGCAAGGTGTGAGGTGTGGGCAGAGAAAGAGGGAGCCAGGGAGGCTGGGGTAGAGGCTCTCCCAACTGTCCCGGGCCCCCTGGCTTGCAGCTTTCCTGTGGGACGTGCCCAATCTACCTCTACCTGCATAAGAAAATCTGCCGAAACACCCAGAGGATGTGGTGCACCCGGTCCCTGCATTAGGGGCCCCCTAGGGTCCCTAATTAGGGGTCCTGGGAGGGAATGTGCCCGCTGCTCATTCTTCCAGCCTCACCGGGAGCTTTCCCAGTGTCAGCGAGCGTTGACTCCTCAACTTGTGCCTGAACTATTTTTAACTGCCTGTCGCCATGGCAGCATGAGAACCGCTGGGAGAGATGTGGCCTTTCAGCACTCAAGACGCCGGCTGCCCACTTGTCTCACTTGATCCCCTGCGCGCCGGCACCCAGATCATCTATGTTACACCCTGCCTTCTACGGGCAGAGCTGAGCTGTGTGCTTCTGCACCTGCAAAGGAGGGGCTTCAGTGGAAATGAACCCAAACCAAATACAACCACCTCCCTTCCTGCGTGAGTTCTGGGGGTCAAGTCGTGTTACGAAGGCATGAGAGTCTCTGCACGTCCCTGGTACTTTCTGTTGCCAAAGCCTTGTGGCAGCACCAGGGTCCACTCCTGCCCTCCACGTCTGGCTCACGGGCTGATGTCTGCCAGCCTTCTAGGGCGTCTGCAATCACAGACGATATCATGTACTTCCTGACTGATGGTGAGGCCCTTGCCTGGTTCCCAGACCCTACGGTGCCCCTGAAGAGCCAGGTCCTGCACCTGCCCCCCCAGGACAGGTGGGCGCTGGAGCCCTTGGTCCTGCCTGGTCCCTACATCAGAGAGCGCAGGGCCAGCCTGAGGAGAGAGACAGACACTTGGTTCATGTTTGCTGACTGCAGGAAGGGAGGGACACAAGGGCCAGCAGGGAGAGAAGTGTGGTATTGTGACTTACAATAAGAAATTTAGATTTGGTCTTTGTCCTGTTCCCAGCACCGAGCATCTGAAACCCTTGGAATTTCCCAAGTGGTGAGAGTGATAAAGGTCCTTTGTTATGTTAACGAGGTGACTGCGTTACCTAAGGATGGGGGCTGGTCACCGGAGGAACCCAGTGTGATTGGAGGGTTGGAACTTTCAGTGTCTTCCCTCCCTCCGTTCGGAGAGGCGAAGGGGCTGGAGACTGAGCTCCGACACCAGTGGCCAGTGATATAATCGATCCTGCCTACGCAGTGAAGCCTCCAGAACAACCCAACAAGGGCAGGTTTCCCAGACCTTCCTGGTTGGTGAACACCTGGCATTGCGGGGGTGGGGGGTGGGGGGTGGGTCATGAAAGCTCCACCCCCTTCCCCACACCTGGCCCTCTGCACCTCTTCCATCGGGCTGTTCCTGAGTTACAGCCTTTTATAGTAAATCAGTGATCCAGCAAGGGTAGTGTTTCTCTGAGCTCTGTGAGCTGCTCACAGACCCCAGGAGCGGCCGTGTAGCTGGAGGGTCCGAGGCCCAGGTGACAGCTGGGACTTGTGATGGCTTCTGAACGGGGCACAGTCTTGGGGACTGAGCCTTTAGCCGGCGGCGTGTGATGCTGTCTCCAGCTAGATGGTGTCAGAACTGAGTTCAGCTGTGGGCCGCCCAGCTGGTGTTGGGGAGCGGCGTGCCACAGAGAGCAGCCCCCACCCGCTGGAATGGGGCTCAGAATCCTAGCAAGCCAGGGAGGCTCTCTGGGGGAGGCTTCCCCAGCGAGAAAGGACTCGAGTCAGGGAGTGGACGGTGGAGGGAGAAGGAACCCCACACCCCAGCGCCTCTGATTTAATCCTCACATTGTCTGCACTTTACAGAAAAGGAGGCTGAGGCCAGAGGGTGTGAAGAGGGGGCCGAGCACTGGCCGGTCAGCAAGTGGCTGAAAGAGATGTGCCCTCCTCATGCTTTGGCTCCAAAGCTCTGACTCCTCTCCGCTTGGCCCTCCAGGAGGAGGAAGGGAGTTGGGTGGGGAGGGGGCATTTCCAGAAGCAGGAGGACAGGAGTCCCGCTTGGCCATGGCGAGCACCCCCTTGAGTGCCACAGTCCTCCCCGCCCAGCATTGCTCGTTGTCTGGGGAATGGCTGGCACTGGGCACGGGATTGTGGGCATGTGTGGAGCAGGTGCATCTTGCAAGGTGGCAGGTGCACATCCTTCAGCAGGTGCTCCGAGGGGTCCTGGAGACTGGAGAAGTGCCCCCAGCTTTCAGCAGGTGCTCCGAGGGGTCCTGGAGCCAGGAGA
>NW_025412170.1:0-3528 GCF_002201575.2 Neomonachus schauinslandi | reverse complement strand
GTCTATTGCTGACAGTGGAGTATTGAGGTCTCCGACAGTGAATATATAGTTATCAATATGACAGTTTAAGAGTTGACTTATGTAGATGGCTGATCCCATGTTGGGGGCATAGATGTTAACAGTTGTTAGATCTAGCTGCATAGACACTTTAGGAATGACGTAGTGTCCTTATGTGTCTCTAACTACAATCTTTAGTTTGAAATCCAATTTGTCTTATATACGAATTGTTACCCCAGCTTTCTTTTGAGGTCCGCTGGCATGGAAGATGGATCTCCATCCCTTCACTTTCAGTATGGGTGTATCTTTAGGTTCCAAATGCGTCTCTTGTAGACAGCATGTGGATGGGTCCCGTCTTTCTATCCAGTTTGCAACCCTATTCCATTTTATGGGAGCATTTAGGCCGTTCATGTGGAGAGTGATTATTGAAAGATGAGAATTTGTTGTCATCATGTTGCCCGTGAAGAACTTGTTTTTATAGATTGTCCCTGTACATTTCTGTTGTATATCAATCTTGGGGTCTTTCTCCTTTTATAGAACGCTGCTTAATATTTCTTGCAGGGCTGGCTTAGTGGTCACATATTCTTTCAGTTTCTGCCAGTCTTGAAAGCTCTGCATCTCTCCATCCATTCTAAATGACAGCCTTGGCAGATAAGGTATTCTTGGCTGCATATCCTTCTCATTAAGTATGCTGAATATGTCTTGCCAGCCCTTTTTGGCTTGCCAGGTCTCTGTGGATAGCTCTGATGTTATTCTGGTGTTCCTCCCTCTGTACATAAGTAATCTCTTTCCCCTAAATGCCCTTAAGATGGTTTCCTTGGTTCTAAGATTTGCAAGTTTTATTATTACATGCCGGGGTGTTGGCCTGTTTTCCTTGCTCTTGGGATGGGTCCTCTCTGCCTCTAAGACACGAATGTTTGTTTCATTCCCCAGATTAGGGAAGTTCTCACCTACGATTGGCTCAAGTATATCTTCTAGTCCTCTCTCTCTCTCCACCTCATCCGGGATTCTAATAATTCTGACATTTGAAGGCTTCATGGTGTCACTTATTTCTCTGATTCTATTTTCATGGGTTCTGAGTTGTTTTTCCCTGGCCTCTTTTCCCTTTTATGAGTTAACTTTTCTTCCACGTTGCTAATTCTTTCTTCTGCCTCACTTACCCTAGCTGTTAAATTATCTAGATTAGATTGGATCTCATTGATAGCAATTTGAAGTTCTGCCAGTCTAGTTTATATTTTTGCCCTTAGAGACTCTAAGTTGCCATTAATTGATTTCTCCATGCTAGCTATTGTCTTCACAATTGCTAGCCTGAATTCTATCTCCGACATATTGGTTATATCTGAATCCTTTTGTAAATCTGTGGCATAAGTCATAATCTCTGAGTCTTTCCTATTTTGGGTGCTCCTCCTCCTAGGCATTCTGTTGAGTGGTGGTTGAGGGAATGTACAGAGTCCAGATTACTGACCACAACCCAAGCAAGACGCACCTCTTTTATCAGGACCTTAGTGTTAGTGGCCTCTTATTTTCTCAGGCTGTCTTCTGAGGGAGAATACTCGCACATAGTTACACAGGCAACTCTATTTGGGCAGAGATGCCCTGCCCCCCTGTGGCAGGGGATGGGCTCCGTGAAAACCGGTGTTTGGGGGCTTTTGTTCTATGACAGCTTTCCACATCTCTGCGTCTTTTCTGAGAGTCAGAGTAGAAGAGACCATTTCCAATGCTCTGTCTCAGAGCAGAGAGATGGCAGTCTGTTCTTCAGTGAGCTCTCCAGGCCACACTCTCCCCATTTCTGTCACTGCTGCTATAACTTCAGCGTCCTGATTTGGGCATCCCTCAGCAATGCTCACAGTCCTCTAGGTTGGGTATGTCTCTGCTCTTTGTGCTTCTTAAACCACCTGCTGCTCCCAGTTAACATGCATGGCCCCACCGTTGCAATTTCTGTCAGTGGTGCTGCCCTAAAGTCCTTTCCCCAGTGCTATCGGTCTGGTAGTCTGTGCCTTGTCCCCAATGTAGGAGGCTATCCCTCACTTGCGGTGTTAGATCCCCATGGCCAGGCTCCCTCCCACTGCCATTTATCCTCCAATATCTGCAGGTGGAATCACCACTCCCAGATTCCTACCTCGAAAACAACCACCTGCTATGTTCTCTTTGAAGAGATCTAGATCTATCTTCTTACATCTAAAGTGATTTCCCGGGTGCTCAGAGTGGTCTGGTCGATATCCAGCTCAATTCCAGGGACAAGTTGGAATAGAGTCCCCTACTCCTCCACCATCTTTTCCCCTACCATGACTTGTAATTTTGATACTCACTGATTCAACCTCTTTAGTTATTATCGGATTGCTCAGATTTTGTATTTTTCATGATCTATTCTTGGTAGGTGGTACGTTCCTAGGAATTTAACCTTGTCTCAGTTATCGGATGTGCTGGCATAATTGTTTACAGGCGTCTCTTAGGATTCTTTGTTCCCCTTGTATCAGTTGTCATGTCTCCTCTCTCTTAATTTTAGTTGTACCCTTTTCTCCTTGATTTGTCCAGCTAAATCCTCCTCGAATTGGTTTATCTTTTTAAAAACTAAGTGTGACTTTTACTGATTTTTTCTATTGTCATTTTGTTTGTATTTCATTTATTTCTGCAATAATGTTTAATATTTCATCATATCAGCTGGTTTTGGATTTGGTTGTTCTTTTTCTAGTTCCCTAAAGTGTAAATTTTGATTGCTTTATTTAGGTCTTTTTAAATTTTTCTTAATATATGCATTTATCCCTATATTCTTCCCTCATAGAAATGCTCTGCTGCATCCCATAAGTTTCTTTTTTTCCCCTTTGTTCAAGATTCTTTCTGATTTTACTTTTGATTTCTCCTTTGATCCATT
The DNA here is from genome assembly GCF_002201575.2 of Neomonachus schauinslandi. Lineage (NCBI taxonomy): Eukaryota > Metazoa > Chordata > Mammalia > Carnivora > Phocidae > Neomonachus > Neomonachus schauinslandi. Next base: position 659 of record NW_025412170.1, on the reverse strand, counting down.
GCTTGTTCAGGAGTGTGTTATGTGATTTCCACCTGTTAGTATATGGCTTAGTTTTCCTTTTGTAAATGATTTTTATTCACACCATTGTGGACATGAATATACAAAATAGGATTTTAATCTTTTTAAATTAGTTAAGGCTTACCTTGTTGTCCAGCATATGATCTATGCTGGAGAATGTTAGGTCTGCACTTGACAAAAACTTGTATTATGGTGCTGACAGATGCAATCTTATGCATTTGTATTTTAGGTCCAGTTGGTCTACATTGCTCTTGAGGTCTGCTATTCCTTACCACCTTTCCATCTGGATGATCTGTCCATTGTTGAAATTGGGATACTGTAGTCTTCTACTGTTATTGTATTGCTGTCTATATCTCCCTTCAATTCTGTTAATATGATTCAAATATTTAGGTACTCCAATGTTGGCTGCACATATATTTACAATTCTTATATCTTCTTCATGAATTGATACTGTATCACTATCAAAGACCCATCTATATGATATAGGCACAGCCACTTCTTCTCTCTTTTGGTTACCATTTGCATGAAATATCTTTCCCATTCCTTCACTTCCAAGCTATGTGTATCTTTAAAGCTAAAGTGAATCTCTTATGGGCAACATATTGTTGGATCTTGTTTTTTTGTTGTTGTTTTGTTTTTTG
>NW_025412169.1:0-3529 GCF_002201575.2 Neomonachus schauinslandi | reverse complement strand
CGGGGGAAATCGGAGGGGTAGACGAACCATGAGAGACGATGGACTCTGAAAAACAAACAGGGTTCTGGAGGGGAGGGGGGTGGGAGGATGGGTTAGCCTGGTGGTGGGTATTGAGGAGGGCACATTCTGCATGGAGCACTGGGTGTTATGCACAAACAATGAATCATGGAACACTTCATCTAAAACTAATGATGTAATGTATGGGGATTAACATAAGAATAAAAAAAATTAAAAATAAAATTAAAAAATAAAATAAAATAAAATAAAACAGGGGATACAGAAAAGAGACACCCCCTCATAGCTGTTCTGTCCACAGATGGCTACTGTTATTTTGTGATCTATTTCTGTCCGTTCTCCTCTATACATCTCTTTTGTATGGGTGAGGTCTTGCTGTAAACACAGTGCCATGTTCTCCTCTTTTCTCTTAACATAATAGAATAAGCAGTAGGAACACTCTATAATTATGATTTTAATGGCTACATAGTATTTCCTGGCCCAATAGACATAATCTAACTCTTCCCTATTGACACATGGATTGTGTCCTATTTTTGTACAATAAATAATGTTCTGATGCTTCCCTGGGGATCTACTCTGGGCCTTCTACCCCCTTCCAGGGCTTTTATCCAGGACCCTTTAAACTTTCTTTCAATCCAAGGTCCAGGTGCTCAGAAAAGCTCCAGGAGGGCCGTGGCCAAGAGAGAGTTAACCACCCCTACAGCGGGGGGGGGGGGGGGCAGGCTGGGAGGCTTTGCATGCGAACCTGTGAGCAAACATACTGAGGTTCACTATTTCTGATTAATCATATTAAAGATAAATCCTTCACAACAGACCATCTGGAAAGCAATTCAAATGTACAGAAGAAACACGATTACCTGCTATGCGTCCAAGAAAATGAAAATGAGACCCTGTGTCCAGACTCAATTAATTCTAGAACAGCACATAAATCAATAGAAAATGCAGCCCCTGACTCGGGGCTCACCACTCTCCTCCTGAAACATCCTAATGAGATGTGGGAAATAAAGGCTCATTGTCAACAATCAAGAGCCCCAGTGACCTTTTTCTAAACCACATTTTTCTTCTGCATGGGAAAACAGCATTAGCTAGCTCTTAGAAGCGCTAGTAATACAGCAGACCAAGATGAAAACGAAAGATTCGGTGGCCATACTACAGGCTAGGTAAAAATGTCATCATACAAATGAGATATGTACTCAACCAAATTGCCGTGGCCCATGATCTTGTATCCCAGTTCGGTCTCTGTTGTAAAGATAATACTCTTTTTTTTTTTTCCTTTCCAATATAATGTAGGTGCTTTGACCACACACAATTTGGGCTTCCACAGTCCTAGAGTCCACCTGTATAGTCAGCCCAAGCATCCCAGACAAAAGTCATTAAGTATCTTGCTGCAAGATCAGACAACCACAGGCTCTGAAGGGACATTAATAGTCTTCCAAAAACCAGGCTGAGTTCCAACATTATCACACAACACACTACAACCTAGCTTAGCTCACAGAGGAATATGCTTCTCTTTGAAAAATGGCAGAAAAAAAGGCAAAAATGTTGAGCACACTCCAAGCCTTCCATAACAGGGTCTTAGTTGAGCCAAAGTCAACACATCCACAAGACAATTATGCAGCGATTAAAATATTTATAAAGAGTTTATCACATAAAATGCATTGTTATAATTTATTCACCACCAAATAAACATAGAAGAAACTGTGAAGAACTACATTAAAACACCAGCAAGGGTTTCCTTTGAGTGACAATAATGCTATTTACTTCTCTTCCTTCTTCATTTTTGAGTATGATACTTCTATAGACAAGTAACATATAAAAAGACAAGTGCCAAGCCCTCTGCAGCCACACCTGCCCAGGGACATTTCTGCATAGAAAGGACATAGGTCTCAGCATCCCTTGAAGGGGTCCTGGGACATGATTTGTTCCATCTGGGCTTTCAATATGCCAGCATATCTGCCCCACTGCATCTTCATCTCAGAATGAGCAAAAGGGAATGATCTGACCCTTAGATACAATATAAAAATGCTGCCAGCCCTTCACCAACAGCAAGTCCCAGGAACTGGTATTTGTATCCCCCAATGGCATCTACACCTGAAACCAGCATTCATGCCATAATGAATGGCAATATTGTACTTGTGGGCCAGCAGCTACTTGCTGTTTTTAAAAGATACCCCCAACTGTAAGACGTGAACTTTCACTCACAAGAACTCCTGGAAATAGTGGTGGCTTACCAAAGTTGGCGCCTTTTCCTACTTGCCTTCAGAAGGAAATCAAGGGTCCACAATGCAATCCCTCTCAAAATACCATCAATGTTTTTCACAGAGTTGGGATAAATAATCTTAAATTTGTATGGAACTAGGAAAGACCCCAAATAGCCAAAGGAAAATTGAAAAAGAAAACCAAAGCGGGTGGCATCACAATGCCTGACTTCAAGCTACATTACAAAGCTGTGATCACCAAGACAGCATGGTACTGGCACAAAAACAGACACATAGATCAGTGGAACAGAACAGAGAGCCCAGAAATGGACCCTCAACTCTATGGTCAACTCATCTTCGACAAAGCAGGAAAGAATTTCCAATGGAAAAAAGACAGTCTCTTCAACAAATGGTGTTGGGAAAATTGGACAGCCACATGCAGAAGAATGAAACTGGACCATTTCCTTACACCACACACAAAAATAGACTCCAAATGGATGAAAGACCTCAATGTGAGACAGGAGTCCATCAAAATCCTAGAGGAGAACATAGGCAGTAACCTCTTTGACCTTTGCCGCAGCAAGTTCTTACTAGACACATCTCCAAAGGGAAACAAAAGCAAAAATGAACTATTGGGACTTCAAGATAAAAAACTTTTGCACAGCAAAGGAAACAGCTGATAAAACCAAAAAACAACCTATGGAATGGGAGAAGATATTTGCAAATGACATATCAGATAAAGGGCTAGAATCCAAGATCTATAAAGAACTTATCAAACTCAACACCCAAAAAACAAATAATCCAGTCAAGAATAGGCAGAAGACACGAACAGACATTTCTCCAAAGAAGACATGCAAATGGCCAACAGACACATGAAAAAATGCTCCACATCACTCAGCATCAGGGAAATACAAATCAAAGCCACAATGAGATACCACCTCACACCAGTCAGAATGGCTAAAATTAACAAGTCAGGAAACAACAAATTTTGACGAGGATGCAGGGAAAGGTGAACCCTCTTACACTGTTGGTGGGAATTTAAGCTAGTACATCCACTCTGGAAAACAGTATGGAGTTCAAGAAGTTAAAAATAGAGCTGCCTTACGACTCAGCAATTGCACTACCAGGTATTTACCCAAAGGATACAAATGTTGTGATTGAAGGGGCACCTACACCCCAGTGTTTATAGCAGCAATGTCCACAATAGCCAAACTATGGAAAGAGCCCAAATTGTCCATCAATAGATGAATGGATAAAGAAGATGTGGTGTATACACACACACACACACACACACACACACACACACACACACACAC
>NW_025412168.1:0-3529 GCF_002201575.2 Neomonachus schauinslandi | reverse complement strand
CGGGGGAAATCGGAGGGGTAGACGAACCATGAGAGACGATGGACTCTGAAAAACAAACAGGGTTCTGGAGGGGAGGGGGGTGGGAGGATGGGTTAGCCTGGTGGTGGGTATTGAGGAGGGCACATTCTGCATGGAGCACTGGGTGTTATGCACAAACAATGAATCATGGAACACTTCATCTAAAACTAATGATGTAATGTATGGGGATTAACATAAGAATAAAAAAAATTAAAAATAAAATTAAAAAATAAAATAAAATAAAATAAAACAGGGGATACAGAAAAGAGACACCCCCTCATAGCTGTTCTGTCCACAGATGGCTACTGTTATTTTGTGATCTATTTCTGTCCGTTCTCCTCTATACATCTCTTTTGTATGGGTGAGGTCTTGCTGTAAACACAGTGCCATGTTCTCCTCTTTTCTCTTAACATAATAGAATAAGCAGTAGGAACACTCTATAATTATGATTTTAATGGCTACATAGTATTTCCTGGCCCAATAGACATAATCTAACTCTTCCCTATTGACACATGGATTGTGTCCTATTTTTGTACAATAAATAATGTTCTGATGCTTCCCTGGGGATCTACTCTGGGCCTTCTACCCCCTTCCAGGGCTTTTATCCAGGACCCTTTAAACTTTCTTTCAATCCAAGGTCCAGGTGCTCAGAAAAGCTCCAGGAGGGCCGTGGCCAAGAGAGAGTTAACCACCCCTACAGCGGGGGGGGGGGGGGGCAGGCTGGGAGGCTTTGCATGCGAACCTGTGAGCAAACATACTGAGGTTCACTATTTCTGATTAATCATATTAAAGATAAATCCTTCACAACAGACCATCTGGAAAGCAATTCAAATGTACAGAAGAAACACGATTACCTGCTATGCGTCCAAGAAAATGAAAATGAGACCCTGTGTCCAGACTCAATTAATTCTAGAACAGCACATAAATCAATAGAAAATGCAGCCCCTGACTCGGGGCTCACCACTCTCCTCCTGAAACATCCTAATGAGATGTGGGAAATAAAGGCTCATTGTCAACAATCAAGAGCCCCAGTGACCTTTTTCTAAACCACATTTTTCTTCTGCATGGGAAAACAGCATTAGCTAGCTCTTAGAAGCGCTAGTAATACAGCAGACCAAGATGAAAACGAAAGATTCGGTGGCCATACTACAGGCTAGGTAAAAATGTCATCATACAAATGAGATATGTACTCAACCAAATTGCCGTGGCCCATGATCTTGTATCCCAGTTCGGTCTCTGTTGTAAAGATAATACTCTTTTTTTTTTTTCCTTTCCAATATAATGTAGGTGCTTTGACCACACACAATTTGGGCTTCCACAGTCCTAGAGTCCACCTGTATAGTCAGCCCAAGCATCCCAGACAAAAGTCATTAAGTATCTTGCTGCAAGATCAGACAACCACAGGCTCTGAAGGGACATTAATAGTCTTCCAAAAACCAGGCTGAGTTCCAACATTATCACACAACACACTACAACCTAGCTTAGCTCACAGAGGAATATGCTTCTCTTTGAAAAATGGCAGAAAAAAAGGCAAAAATGTTGAGCACACTCCAAGCCTTCCATAACAGGGTCTTAGTTGAGCCAAAGTCAACACATCCACAAGACAATTATGCAGCGATTAAAATATTTATAAAGAGTTTATCACATAAAATGCATTGTTATAATTTATTCACCACCAAATAAACATAGAAGAAACTGTGAAGAACTACATTAAAACACCAGCAAGGGTTTCCTTTGAGTGACAATAATGCTATTTACTTCTCTTCCTTCTTCATTTTTGAGTATGATACTTCTATAGACAAGTAACATATAAAAAGACAAGTGCCAAGCCCTCTGCAGCCACACCTGCCCAGGGACATTTCTGCATAGAAAGGACATAGGTCTCAGCATCCCTTGAAGGGGTCCTGGGACATGATTTGTTCCATCTGGGCTTTCAATATGCCAGCATATCTGCCCCACTGCATCTTCATCTCAGAATGAGCAAAAGGGAATGATCTGACCCTTAGATACAATATAAAAATGCTGCCAGCCCTTCACCAACAGCAAGTCCCAGGAACTGGTATTTGTATCCCCCAATGGCATCTACACCTGAAACCAGCATTCATGCCATAATGAATGGCAATATTGTACTTGTGGGCCAGCAGCTACTTGCTGTTTTTAAAAGATACCCCCAACTGTAAGACGTGAACTTTCACTCACAAGAACTCCTGGAAATAGTGGTGGCTTACCAAAGTTGGCGCCTTTTCCTACTTGCCTTCAGAAGGAAATCAAGGGTCCACAATGCAATCCCTCTCAAAATACCATCAATGTTTTTCACAGAGTTGGGATAAATAATCTTAAATTTGTATGGAACTAGGAAAGACCCCAAATAGCCAAAGGAAAATTGAAAAAGAAAACCAAAGCGGGTGGCATCACAATGCCTGACTTCAAGCTACATTACAAAGCTGTGATCACCAAGACAGCATGGTACTGGCACAAAAACAGACACATAGATCAGTGGAACAGAACAGAGAGCCCAGAAATGGACCCTCAACTCTATGGTCAACTCATCTTCGACAAAGCAGGAAAGAATTTCCAATGGAAAAAAGACAGTCTCTTCAACAAATGGTGTTGGGAAAATTGGACAGCCACATGCAGAAGAATGAAACTGGACCATTTCCTTACACCACACACAAAAATAGACTCCAAATGGATGAAAGACCTCAATGTGAGACAGGAGTCCATCAAAATCCTAGAGGAGAACATAGGCAGTAACCTCTTTGACCTTTGCCGCAGCAAGTTCTTACTAGACACATCTCCAAAGGGAAACAAAAGCAAAAATGAACTATTGGGACTTCAAGATAAAAAACTTTTGCACAGCAAAGGAAACAGCTGATAAAACCAAAAAACAACCTATGGAATGGGAGAAGATATTTGCAAATGACATATCAGATAAAGGGCTAGAATCCAAGATCTATAAAGAACTTATCAAACTCAACACCCAAAAAACAAATAATCCAGTCAAGAATAGGCAGAAGACACGAACAGACATTTCTCCAAAGAAGACATGCAAATGGCCAACAGACACATGAAAAAATGCTCCACATCACTCAGCATCAGGGAAATACAAATCAAAGCCACAATGAGATACCACCTCACACCAGTCAGAATGGCTAAAATTAACAAGTCAGGAAACAACAAATTTTGACGAGGATGCAGGGAAAGGTGAACCCTCTTACACTGTTGGTGGGAATTTAAGCTAGTACATCCACTCTGGAAAACAGTATGGAGTTCAAGAAGTTAAAAATAGAGCTGCCTTACGACTCAGCAATTGCACTACCAGGTATTTACCCAAAGGATACAAATGTTGTGATTGAAGGGGCACCTACACCCCAGTGTTTATAGCAGCAATGTCCACAATAGCCAAACTATGGAAAGAGCCCAAATTGTCCATCAATAGATGAATGGATAAAGAAGATGTGGTGTATACACACACACACACACACACACACACACACACACACACACACAC
>NW_025412167.1:0-3530 GCF_002201575.2 Neomonachus schauinslandi | reverse complement strand
GGAGAAGCAGACTCCCCGCTGAGTAGGGAGCCCAATGCGGGACTCGATCCAGGGACTCCAGGATCATGACCTGAGCCGAGGCAGTCGCTTAACCAACTGAGCCACCCAGGTGCCCGAAAATGCTCCAATTTCATTCCTCTGCATGGGCATGTCCAATTTTCCCAACACCATTTGTTGAAGAGACTTTTTTCCATTATATAGCGGTTCTTGCTTTGTGAAGGTTACTTGACTATAGAGTTGAGGATCCATTTCTGGGCTTTCTATTCTGTTTCACTGATGTATGAGTCTGTTTCTGTTTCAGAACCATACTGTTCTGCTGATTACAGCTTTGTAATATAGCTTGAATCAGGTATTGTGATGCCACCACCTTTCATTTTCTTTTTCAACATTCCTCTGGCTATTTGGGGTCTTTACCAGTTCCATCCAAAATCTAGGATTAATTATTCCAGCTCCGTGAAAAGTGTTGGTGGCATTTTGATAAGGAATCCATTGAATGTGTAGACTGCTCTGGGTAGCATAGAATTTTTAACAACGCATATTCTTCCGATCCATGAGCATGGGAATTTTTTCCATTTCTTTGTGTCTTCCTCATTTCTTTCATAAGTATTTTGTAGTTTTTAGAGTACAGATCCTTTTCCTCCATGGCTAGGTTTATTCCTAGTTATCTTGTGGTTTTTGGTGCAATTGTAAATTGGATCAATTCCATAATTTCTCTTTCTTCAGTCTCATTATTAGTATATAGAAATGAAAATGATTTTTTTGCATTGATTTTAAATCCCGCCACATTGCTGAATTCCTGTAGCGGTTCTAGCAATTTTGGGGTGGAGTCTTTGGGGTCTTCCACATAAGATATCATGTCATCTGCTAAGAGTGAGAGTTTGACTTCTTCTTTTCCAATTTGAATTCCTGTTATTTCTTTTTGGTTTTTGATTGCTGAGGCTTGGACTTCTAGTACTATGGTGAGCAACAGCAGTGAGAGTGGGCATCCCTGCCATGTTCCCGACTTTAGAGGTAAGGCTCTCAGTTTTTCCCCATTGAGAATAATATTTGCTGTGGGCTTTTGTCATATAGCTTTTGTGATATGGTGGCATGTTCCCTCTATCCTTACACTGTGGAGAGTTTTAATCAAGAAAGGATGCTGTATTTTTCAAATGCTTTTTCTGCATTACTTGAAAGGATCATATGGTTCTTATGTTTTCTTTTGTTAATGTGATATATCATGTTTCTTGATTTGCAAATGTTGAACCACCCTTGCAACCCAGGAATAAATCCCACTTGATCATGGTGAATAATCCTTTTAAGATCTTGTGGGATCCTATTGGCTACTATCTTGATGAGTATTTTGGCATCCATGCTCGTGAGGGATATTAGTCTGTATTTCTCCTTGTTGTTGGGGTTTCTGCCTGGTTTTGGGATCAAGATAATGCTGGCCTCATAGAGTAAGTTTGCAAGTTTTCCTTCCATTTCTATTTTTGGAATCATCTTTAGAAGAAGAGATATAAGTTCTTCTTTAAATGTTTGGTAGCATTCCCCTGGCAAGCCATCTAGCCCTGGACTCTTGTTTGTTGGGAGATTTTTAATTACTGCTTCAATTTCTTTGCTGCTTTTGGGTCTGTTCAGGTTTTCTCTTTCCTTCTGTTTTAGTTTTGGTAGTTTATATGTTTTTAGGAATGCATCCATTCCTTCCAGATTGCCTAATTTGTTGGTATATAGCTGCTTGTATATGTTCTTATAATTATTTGTATTTCCTTGGTGTTGATTGTGATCCCTCTGAACAGTGAGTTTGCAGAATTAATCCAAAAGTTTAAAAGAGTTTCTGCTCGGTACCATTAATAAACTTGAAATTTAAACAAAATTAATGTGATTTGTGATTGACTCTAATTATTGCCCCTAAAATAACTGATAGTATCCCATGGAAGAACTGAAACAAAAATCAACAGTTGTTGAGAGTTATGAAGTTATGGATTCAGTTATCTAAGAGCCAAAATGTACTACCTTTATATTATTTACTAAAGTGTTGCCGCATGCATGAGGCCATAAATTATATTAACAGAAAATTAGAAATATCCTACTCATTAATATGTTATGCTATACATAATTTGTGTAATGAAATGGAGCAGTAACTAATAACTTACTAAACTCATAAGTTTATAATAATGTCTTATTTATAGCTATTTTGATGAAAAGAACCTCTATATCATTTAGTGATATAATGGTTAGTGGTCATATATGCTAGACACTGAAAACAGTGCTAATATTTACAAAAGATACTGCCCATTTAAAAATTTTGCCCTGCTCACCATTAATTTACATAAAAACTAAATAAGGAGTCGATATTGTATACATTATGAATAAATCCCAAACATAATCAACTTGGTAATAATTAATCTATTGCTGTCTTTAAAAGAGTGAATTTGTAAGGAAAAGACAAATGTCACATAAATATAAAAGAGACTGCATGTACATCTAATTCTACTACCATAGATACTTATAGATAAGAAAAATTAAAGTTTGAGGCTTTAGGGAAAAGACAATTAATCCCTACAATTAAAGGAGATGTTTCCTATTTTATTCACAGGGGATGCTGTACTTCAGAGTAATTTGGGGCATAAATTTATTTGAACATGTCTTCCATAACCAGTTAGATAATTAACCAACTAACCAGATAATTAAAATGGAATCAATTTGCTAATTAATTTTATCTGTTAATAAATAAAATTATCTCCTATCTTTAAAGATGTGTGATTACTGGTAACAAAGTGTTTAAGGCTGCAAATTAAAACTTTTTTTTATGTTCCCTAGGGTTATATTCATTTATGAAATTTATTTTTATAATGCACACATTTAATTAAAGTCAGCATTCTGTGAGTACATATTAGGTATAAAAATTAATTGTTGCAAGTTCTCTAAACTGAGATAAATTCCTTGTAATCACAAGTACACACCATGATGACATGGCCTGTATGGTGATAGGTTCTCCAGAGCAGTATCTGTGGTAGCTGGGAGCATGGTATATTGAAACCATATGCTGAATGCACATGGAAAAGAGAGAAATATAGCCATTTTGTGTCCCTCACCTGCAATCTGAGTTATAGTAGTTTTACATTTAGTTTTGTGTATTTTTTATATTAAAACCGTTCCTCATGGCATTGAAGGAAATCTTGAGAAACTACGTTGAGCATATGAGAAACATGGAAAAGTCATAATTAAGCGATATATCACATCAATATGGACTAAAATGTGGGACTATGAGGCTCTTTCAACACAGAAGTACACAAATTTAGAAAACTGGAATTTCGTAATATTTCCTAACATCATGAGTAAATTATGTGTGGCATACTAACAAGACATAGAGAAATAATAGAAAGGTAATGTGTACTGTGATATATACTTGTTATGCAATTATCTTAGGGTTAAAAAATACTGTGTAATAACAGCAGAGCAGTGTGATAGGATGCTAAGGCAAATATCCTGTCACAAAGTGAAAGATTAAAGATGTAATTATTCCTCCAAGTCTCATTTTGGTTTCT
>NW_025412166.1:3350-3531 GCF_002201575.2 Neomonachus schauinslandi | reverse complement strand
AATTCAAACACTTGGAAGCTAAAGACCACTCTGCTCAAGAATGTTTGACTCAACCAGGAAATCAAAGAAGAACTTAAACAATTCACAGAAACCAATGAGAATGAAAACACATAGGTCCAAAACCTATGGGATACGGCAAAGGCGGTCCTAAGGGGGAAATACATAGCCATCCAAGCCTCAC
>NW_025412166.1:149-3250 GCF_002201575.2 Neomonachus schauinslandi | reverse complement strand
TGGAAATCAATGAGAACGAAAACACATCGGTCCAAAACCTATGGGATACTGCAAAGGCGGTCCTAAGGGGGAAATACATAGCCATCCAAGCCTCACTCAAAAAAATAGAAAAATCCCGAATTCACCAATTAACCCTACACCTTAAAGAACTAGAGAAAAAGCAACAAACGATGCCTAAGCCACGCATCAGAAGAGAAATAATTAAAATTAGAGCAGAAATCAATGAATTAGAAACCAGAAACACAGTAGATCAGATCAACGAAACTAGAAGTTGGTTCTTTGAAAGAATTAATAATATCGATAAACAACTGGCCAGAATTATCCAAAAGAAAAGAGAAAGGACCTAAATTAATAAAATTATGAATGAAAGGGGAGAGATCATGACCAACACCAAGGAAATAGAAACAATTATTAGAAATTAGTATCAACAACTACATGCCAATAAACTGAGCAATCTGGATGAAATGGAGGCCTTCCTGGAAACCTATAAACTGCCAAGACTGAAACAGGAAGAAATTGACAACCTGAATAGGCCAATAACCAGTAACGAGATTGAAGCACTGATCAAAAACTCCCAAAAACAAGAGTCCAGGGCCTGATGGATTCCCTGGGGAATTCTACCAAACATTCAAAGAAGAAATAATACCTATTCTACTGAAGCTGTTTCAAAAAATAGAAACAGAAGGAAAACTTCCAAACTCATTCTATGAGGCCAGCATTACCTTAATCCCCAAACCAGGCAAAGACCCCATTAAAAAGGAGAATTTCAGACCGATATCCCTGATGAATATGGATTCCAAAATCCTCAACAAAATCCTAGCTAATAGGATCCAACAATACATTAAAAGGATCATCCACCACGACCAACTAGGATTTATCCCCGGGATGCAAGGGTGGTTCAACATTCGTAAATCAATCAATGTGGTAGAACACATTAATAAGAGGAGGGAGAAGAACCATATGATCCTCTCAATTGACGCAGAAAAAGCATTTGACAAAATACAACATCCTTTCCTGATTAAAACTCTTCAGAGTATAGGGATAGAGGGAACATTCCTCAAGTTCATAAAATCCATCTATGAAAAACCCACAGTGAATATCATCCTCAATGGGGAAAAGCTGAGAGCCTTTCCCTTAAGATCAGGAACACGTCAAGGATACCCACTCTTGCCACTATTGTTCAACATAGTACTAGAAGTCTTAGCAACAGCAATCAGACAACAAAAAGAAATAAAAGGTATTCAAATTGGCAAAGAAGAAGTCAAACTCTCTCTTTTCGCAGACGACATGATACTTTATGTGGAAAATCCAAAAGACTCCACCCCCAAATTACTAGAACTCATCCAGCAATTCAGTAATGTGGCAGGATACAAAACCAATGCACAGAAATCAGTAGCTTTCTTATACACTAACAACGCAACTGTAGAAAGAGAAATTAGACAAACGATTCCATTTACAATAGCACCAAAAACCATAAGATACCTCGGAATAAACCTAACCAAAGTGATAAAGGATCTATACTCTAGGAACTACAAAACACTCATGAAAGAAATTGAAGAAGACACAAAAAGATGGAAAAATATTCCATGCTCATGGATCGGAAGAATAAACATTGTTAAAATGTCTATGCTACCCAGAACAATGCCATCCTGATCAAAATTCCAATGACATTTTTCAAAGTGCCGGAACAAACAATCCTAAAATTTGTATGGAATCAGAAAAGACCCCGAATCGCCAAGGAAATGTTGAAAAAGAAAAACAAAGCTGGGGGTATCACGTTGCCCAATTTCAAGCTATATTATAAAGCTGTGATCACCAAGACAGCATAGTACTGGCACAAAAACAGACATATAGACCAATGGAACAGAATAGAGAGCCCAGATATGGACCCTCAACTCTATGGTCAAATAATCTTTGACAAAGCAGGAAAAAACATGCAATGGAAAAAAGACAGTCTCTTCAATAAATGGTGCTGGGAAAATTGGACAGCCACATGCAGAAGAATGAAACTCAACCATTCTCTAACACCATTCACAAAGATAAACTCAAAGTGGATGAAACCTCAGTGTGATACAGGAATCCATCAAAATCCTAGAGGAAAACATAGGCAGTAACCTCTTTGACATTGCCCACAGCAAATTCTTTCAAGATACATCTCCAAAAGCTAGTGAAACAAAAGCAAAAATGAACTTCTGGGACTTCATCAAGATAAAAAGCTTCTGCACAGCAAAGGAAACAGTCAACAAAACAAAGAGGCAACCCACAGAATGGGAGAAGATATTTGCAAATGACACTACAGATAAAGGGCTGGTATCCAAGATCTATAAAGAACTTCTCAAACTTAACACCCAAAAAACAAATAATCAAGTCGAAAAGTGGGCAGAAGATATGAGCAGACACTTCTCTGAAGAAGACATACAAATGGCTTATAGACACATGAAAAAATGTTCATCATCATTAGCCATCAGGGAAATCCAAATCAAAACCACATTGAGACACCACCTTCCACCAGTTAGAATGGCAAAAATGGACAGGGAAAGAAACAACAAATGTTGGAGAGGTTGTGGAGAAAGGGGAACCCTCTTACACTGTTCCTGGGAATGCAAGTTGGTACAGCCACTTTGGAAAACAGTGTGGAGGTGCCTCAAAAATTTAAAAATAGAACTACCCTATGACCCAGCAGTTGCACTCCTGGGTAGTTACCCCAAAGACACAGATGTAGTGAAAAGAAGGGCCATATGCACCCCAATGTTCATAGCAGCAATGTCCGCAATAGCCAAACTGTGGAAAGAGCCGAGATGCCCTTCAACAGAGGAATGGATAAAGAAGATGTGGTCCATATATACAATGGAATATTACTCAGCCATCAGAAAAGATGAATACCCAACTTTTACATCAACATGGATGGGACTGGAGGAGATTATGCTAAGTGAAATAAGTCAAGCAGAGAAAGTCAATTATCATATGGTTTCACTTATTTGTGGAACATAAGGAATAGCATGGAGGACATTAGGAGAAGGAAGGGGAAAATGGGTGGAGGGAATTGGAGGGAGGGATGAACCATGAGAGACTATGGACTCTGAGAAACAAACAGGGTTTTA
>NW_025412165.1:281-3382 GCF_002201575.2 Neomonachus schauinslandi | reverse complement strand
TAAAACCCTGTTTGTTTCTCAGAGTCCATAGTCTCTCATGGTTCATCCCTCCCTCCAATTCCCTCCACCCATTTTCCCCTTCCTTCTCCTAATGTCCTCCATGCTATTCCTTATGTTCCACAAATAAGTGAAACCATATGATAATTGACTTTCTCTGCTTGACTTATTTCACTTAGCATAATCTCCTCCAGTCCCATCCATGTTGATGTAAAAGTTGGGTATTCATCTTTTCTGATGGCTGAGTAATATTCCATTGTATATATGGACCACATCTTCTTTATCCATTCCTCTGTTGAAGGGCATCTCGGCTCTTTCCACAGTTTGGCTATTGCGGACATTGCTGCTATGAACATTGGGGTGCATATGGCCCTTCTTTTCACTACATCTGTGTCTTTGGGGTAACTACCCAGGAGTGCAACTGCTGGGTCATAGGGTAGTTCTATTTTTAAATTTTTGAGGCACCTCCACACTGTTTTCCAAAGTGGCTGTACCAACTTGCATTCCCAGGAACAGTGTAAGAGGGTTCCCCTTTCTCCACAACCTCTCCAACATTTGTTGTTTCTTTCCCTGTCCATTTTTGCCATTCTAACTGGTGGAAGGTGGTGTCTCAATGTGGTTTTGATTTGGATTTCCCTGATGGCTAATGATGATGAACATTTTTTCATGTGTCTATAAGCCATTTGTATGTCTTCTTCAGAGAAGTGTCTGCTCATATCTTCTGCCCACTTTTCGACTTGATTATTTGTTTTTTGGGTGTTAAGTTTGAGAAGTTCTTTATAGATCTTGGATACCAGCCCTTTATCTGTAGTGTCATTTGCAAATATCTTCTCCCATTCTGTGGGTTGCCTCTTTGTTTTGTTGACTGTTTCCTTTGCTGTGCAGAAGCTTTTTATCTTGATGAAGTCCCAGAAGTTCATTTTTGCTTTTGTTTCACTAGCTTTTGGAGATGTATCTTGAAAGAATTTGCTGTGGGCAATGTCAAAGAGGTTACTGCCTATGTTTTCCTCTAGGATTTTGATGGATTCCTGTATCACACTGAGGTTTCATCCACTTTGAGTTTATCTTTGTGAATGGTGTTAGAGAATGGTTGAGTTTCATTCTTCTGCATGTGGCTGTCCAATTTTCCCAGCACCATTTATTGAAGAGACTGTCTTTTTTCCATTGCATGTTTTTTCCTGCTTTGTCAAAGATTATTTGACCATAGAGTTGAGGGTCCATATCTGGGCTCTCTATTCTGTTCCATTGGTCTATATGTCTGTTTTTGTGCCAGTACTATGCTGTCTTGGTGATCACAGCTTTATAATATAGCTTGAAATTGGGCAACGTGATACCCCCAGCTTTGTTTTTCTTTTTCAACATTTCCTTGGCGATTCGGGGTCTTTTCTGATTCCATACAAATTTTAGGATTGTTTGTTCCGGCACTTTGAAAAATGTCATTGGAATTTTGATCAGGATGGCATTGTTCTGGGTAGCATAGACATTTTAACAATGTTTATTCTTCCGATCCATGAGCATGGAATATTTTTCCATCTTTTTGTGTCTTCTTCAATTTCTTTCATGAGTGTTTTGTAGTTCCTAGAGTATAGATCCTTTATCACTTTGGTTAGGTTTATTCCGAGGTATCTTATGGTTTTTGGTGCTATTGTAAATGGAATCGTTTGTCTAATTTCTCTTTCTACAGTTGCGTTGTTAGTGTATAAGAAAGCTACTGATTTCTGTGCATTGGTTTTGTATCCTGCCACATTACTGAATTGCTGGATGAGTTCTAGTAATTTGGGGGTGGAGTCTTTTGGATTTTCCACATAAAGTATCATGTCGTCTGCGAAAAGAGAGAGTTTGACTTCTTCTTTGCCAATTTGAATACCTTTTATTTCTTTTTGTTGTCTGATTGCTGTTGCTAAGACTTCTAGTACTATGTTGAACAATAGTGGCAAGAGTGGGTATCCTTGACGTGTTCCTGATCTTAAGGGAAAGGCTCTCAGCTTTTCCCCATTGAGGATGATATTCACTGTGGGTTTTTCATAGATGGATTTTATGAACTTGAGGAATGTTCCCTCTATCCCTATACTCTGAAGAGTTTTAATCAGGAAAGGATGTTGTATTTTGTCAAATGCTTTTTCTGCGTCAATTGAGAGGATCATATGGTTCTTCTCCCTCCTCTTATTAATGTGTTCTACCACATTGATTGATTTACGAATGTTGAACCACCCTTGCATCCCGGGGATAAATCCTAGTTGGTCGTGGTGGATGATCCTTTTAATGTATTGTTGGATCCTATTAGCTAGGATTTTGTTGAGGATTTTGGAATCCATATTCATCAGGGATATCGGTCTGAAATTCTCCTTTTTAATGGGGTCTTTGCCTGGTTTGGGGATTAAGGTAATGCTGGCCTCATAGAATGAGTTTGGAAGTTTTCCTTCTGTTTCTATTTTTTGAAACAGCTTCAGTAGAATAGGTATTATTTCTTCTTTGAATGTTTGGTAGAATTCCCCAGGGAATCCATCAGGCCCTGGACTCTTGTTTTTGGGAGTTTTTGATCAGTGCTTCAATCTCGTTACTGGTTATTGGCCTATTCAGGTTGTCAATTTCTTCCTGTTTCAGTCTTGGCAGTTTATAGGTTTCCAGGAAGGCCTCCATTTCATCCAGATTGCTCAGTTTATTGGCATGTAGTTGTTGATACTAATTTCTAATAATTGTTTCTATTTCCTTGGTGTTGGTCATGATCTCTCCCCTTTCATTCATAATTTTATTAATTTAGGTCCTTTCTCTTTTCTTTTGGATAATTCTGGCCAGTTGTTTATCGATATTATTAATTCTTTCAAAGAACCAACTTCTAGTTTCGTTGATCTGATCTACTGTGTTTCTGGTTTCTAATTCATTGATTTCTGCTCTAATTTTAATTATTTCTCTTCTGATGCGTGGCTTAGGCATCGTTTGTTGCTTTTTCTCTAGTTCTTTAAGGTGTAGGGTTAATTGGTGAATTCGGGATTTTTCTATTTTTTTGAGTGAGGCTTGGATGGCTATGTATTTCCCCCTTAGGACCGCCTTTGCAGTATCCCATAGGTTTTGGACCGATGTGTTTTCGTTCTCATTGATTTCCA
>NW_025412165.1:0-181 GCF_002201575.2 Neomonachus schauinslandi | reverse complement strand
GTGAGGCTTGGATGGCTATGTATTTCCCCCTTAGGACCGCCTTTGCCGTATCCCATAGGTTTTGGACCTATGTGTTTTCATTCTCATTGGTTTCTGTGAATTGTTTAAGTTCTTCTTTGATTTCCTGGTTGAGTCAAACATTCTTGAGCAGAGTGGTCTTTAGCTTCCAAGTGTTTGAATT
>NW_025412164.1:0-3531 GCF_002201575.2 Neomonachus schauinslandi | reverse complement strand
TTGTGCCAGTACCATGCTGTCTTGGTGATCACTGCTTTGTAATATAGTTGAAATCAGGCAACGTGATGCCCCCAGCTTTGTTTTTCTTTTTCAACATTTCCTTTGGCGATTTGGAGTCTTTTCTGATTCCATACAAATTTTAGGGTTGGTTGTTCCAGCACTTTGAAAAATGTCATTGGAATTTTGATGGGGAGGGCGTTGAAGGTATAGATTGCTCTGGGCAGCATAGATATTTTAACAATGTTTATTCTTCTGAACCATGAGCATGGAATGGTTTTCCATCTTTTTCTGTCTTCTTCCAATTCTTTCATCAGTGTTCTGTAGTTCCTAGAGTATAGATCCTTTACCTACTTTGGTTTATTCTAAGGTATCTTATGGTTTTTGGTGCTACTGTAAATGGAATCATTTCTCTAATTTCTCTTTCTACAGTTGCATTGTTAGTGTATAAGAAAGCAACTGATTTCTGTGCATTGATTTTGTATCCTGCCACATTACTGAATTGCTGTATGAGTTCTAGTAACTTGGAGGTGGAGTCTTTTGGGTTTTCCACATAAAGTATCATGTCATCTGTGAAGAGAGAGTTTGACTTCTTCTTTGCCAGTTTGAATACCTTTTATTTCTTTTTGTTGTTTGATTGCTGTTGCCAGGACTTCTAGTACTATGTTAAACAATAGTGGTGAGAGTGGCACCCTTGACGTGTTCCTGATCTTAATAGAAAGGCTCTCAGCTTTTCCCCACTGAGCATGATATTCGCTGTGGGTTTTTCATAGATGGACTTTATGAACTCGAGGAATGCTCCCTCTATCTCTTATACTCTGAAGAGTTTTAATCAGGAAAGGATGCTGTATTTTGTCAAATGCTTTTTCGGCATCAATTGAGAGGAGCATATGGTTCTTCTCCCTCCTCTTATTAATGTGTGCTGTCACACTGATTGATTTGCGAATGTTGAACCACCCTTGCATCCTGGGGATAAATCCCACTTGGTCATGGTGGATGATCCTTTTAATATATTGTTGGATCCTATTAGCTAGGATTTTATGGAGAATATTGGAATCCATATTCATCAGGGATATCTGTCTGAAAGTTTCCTTTTTGATGGGGTCTTTGCCTGGTTTGGGGATTAAGGTAATGCTAGCCTCATAGAATGAGTCTGGAAGCTTTCCTTCTGTTTCTATTTTTTGAAACAGCTTCAGTAGAATAGGTATTATTTCTTCTTTGAATGTTTGGTAGAATTCCAGGGAATCCATCAGGCCCTGGACTCTTGTTTTTTGGGAGGTTTTTGATCACTGCTTCAATCTTGTTACTGGTTATTGGCCTATTTAGGTTGTCAATTTCTTCCTGTTTCAGTCTTGGGAGTTTATATGTTTCCAGGAAGGCATCCATTTCATCCAGGTTGCTCAATTTATTGGCATATAGTTGGTGATAATAATGTCTAATACGTGTTTCTTTTTCCTTGGCGTTAGTCGTGATCTCTCCCCTTTCATTCATAATTTTATTAATTTGGGTCTTTTCTCTTTTCTTTTGGATAAGTCCTTCCAGTGGTTTATCGATCTTATTAATTCTTTCAAAGAACCAGCTTCTAGTTTCGTTGATCTGACCTACTGTGTTTCTGGTTTCCAATTCATTGATCTCTGCTCTAATCTTAACTATTTTTCTTTTAATGTGTGGCTTAGGCATCGTTTGTTGCTTTTTCTCTAGTTCTTTAAGGCATACAGTTAGTTGGTGAATTTGGGATTTTTCTGTTTTTTTGAGTGAGGCTTGGAATGGCTATGTATTTCCCCCTTAGGACCACCTTTGCAGTATCCCATAGGTTTTGGACTGATGTGTTTTTGTTCTCATTGCTTTCTATGAATTGTTTAAGTTCTTCTTTGATTTCCTGGTTGACCCAAACATTGTTGAACAGAGTGGTCTTTAGCTTCCAAGTGTTTGAATTTCTGCCAAATTTTTTCTTGTGATTGAGTTCCAGTTTTAGAGCATTGTGGTCTGAGAATATGCAGGGAATAATCTCAGTCTTTTGCTATTGGTTGAGATCTGATTTGTGACCCAGTATGTGGTCTATTCTGGAGAAAGTTCCATGTGCGCTCGAGAAGAATGAGTATTCTGTTGTGTTAGGGTGGAATGTTCTGTAAATATCTATTATGAGGTCCATCTGGTCCAATGTATCATTCAAAGCTCTTGTTTCCTTGTTGATTTTCTGCTTAGATGATCTGTCCATTGCTGAGAGTGGAGTATTGAGGTCTCCTACAATTAACGTATTGTTATCAATATGACTCTCTATTTTGGTTAACAGTTGGCTTATATAGATGGCTGCTCCCATGTTGGGGGCATAGATATTTACAATTGTTAGATCTTCTTGTTGGATAGACCTTGTAAGAATGATATAGTGTCCTTTTGTGTCTCTTATTACAGACTTTAGTTTAAAATCTAATTTGTCTGATATAAGAATTGCTACCCCAGCTTTCTTTTGATGTCCGTTGGCATGGAAGATGGATCTCCATCCCTTCACTTTCAGTCTGGATGTATCTTTAAGTTCAGAATGAGTCTCTTGTAGATAGCATATGGATGGGTCCTGTCTTTTTATCCAATCTGCAACCCTGTGCCATTCTATGGGAGCATATAGGCCATTCACGTTCATAGTGATTATTGAAAGATATGAATTATTTGTCATCATGTTGCCTGTGAAGACGTTTTTTTTATAGATTGTCCCTGTAAATTTCTGTTGTATATCATTCTTGGGGCCTTTCTCCTTTTATAGAACCCCCCCTTAATATTTCTTGCAGGGCCGGCTTGGTGATCACATATTCTTTCTGCTTCTGCCGGTCGTGGAAGCTCTGCATCTCTCCATCCATTCTAAATGAAAGCCTTGCCAGATAAAGTATTCTTGGCTGCACGTTCTTCTCATTTAGTACCCTGAATATGTCTTGCCAGGCCTTTCTGGCATGCCAGGTCTCTGTGGATAGGTCTGACGTTATTCTGATGTTCCTCCCTCTGTACGTAAGGAATCTCTTCCCCCTAACTGCCGTTAAGATGGTTTCCTTGGTTCTAAGATTTGCAAGTTTTAGTATTACATGCCGGGGTGTTGGCCTATTTTCCTTGATCTTAGGAGGGGTCCTCTCTGCATCTAGGACATGAATGTTTGTTTCATTCCCCAGTTTAGGGAAGTTCTCAGCTACGATTTGCTCAAATACATCTTCTAGTCCTCTCTCTCTCTCCACTCCCTCCGGGATTCCAATTATTCTGACATTGGAACGCTTCATGGTGTCACTTATTTCTCTGATTCTATTTTCATGGATTCTGAGTTGTTTTTCCCTGGCCCCCTCTTTTCCCTTTTTATCTATTATATTGTCTTCCAGGTCGCTTATTCTCTCTTCTGTCTCAGTTACCCTAGCTGTTAGATTATCTAGATTGGATTGGATCTCACTGATAGCATTTTTAAGTTCTGCCAATTCACCTTTCATTTCTGCCCTTAGAGACTCTGTTGCCATTAATTGATTTCTCCATTCTAGCCATTGTCTTCACAATTGCTAGCCT
>NW_025412163.1:0-3534 GCF_002201575.2 Neomonachus schauinslandi | reverse complement strand
AGGGCCTCACCACCAACTTCATCCACGTTCACCTTGCTCCACAGGGCGGTGACGGCAGACTTCTCCTCAGCAGTCAGATGCACCATGGTGTCTGTTTGTGGTCGCTAGTGAACACGGTTGTGTCAGAAGCAAGTATAAGCAGCTGCTGGCCCTGCTCTTCCTTTTATGCCCAGCCCTGATCTTGCCCTTCCTGGGGCTGTGAGCAGATTGGCCCAGGCCTGGGTGTGGTTCTGCAGGGTGAGGCCTGAATGGTGGCTGCCATCCTTCTCCTTGGCAGTTCTGACACCTGCTTGTGAGTCTGACTTCAGACCCTGATCCTCTCTCTAGGGATCTCTAGGTCCCATCTTAGCAATACAAATTGCTACTAAAATCATTCTCCTTGGCAAGCACAATCTTACAATTATGAGAATCACAACCTGGTAATCTCTTAGAGACTGCCTCTTCGATTTTCTTTGTACACAAATGGAAGAATCCCAGGTCCAGAAAGTAGAAGACATTCATCTACTGTGGTTCCACTTAAAAGCATATGGATGGTTCTCCTTCTGTGTCTTCAGAATGGGCAAAATAATTACAAGTACAGCATGGATGGAACCTCTGGCACAATTCTATGTATATCTTCCTTCTCTTGGTTTGGATTAAATCATCCTAGGAAGAAAACAAATACTCA
The DNA here is from genome assembly GCF_002201575.2 of Neomonachus schauinslandi. Taxonomy (NCBI): domain Eukaryota; kingdom Metazoa; phylum Chordata; class Mammalia; order Carnivora; family Phocidae; genus Neomonachus; species Neomonachus schauinslandi. The sequence goes on along the minus strand of NW_025412163.1, from coordinate 2,867 downwards.
TTCATTCATTCATTCATTTTTTTCTTAATTTAGTCATATAACCAAACAAATGATGATTTGAAAATGGAATTACATATGAATCAGGAGTGTCCTGTTAAATAACTACTCTATTAGGTTTTGAGGATCCACAGATCAAAACATAGAGATCTCTTGACATAGTAAGAAATAAAAATAACCAAAAAATCAACTATAAACCAAAGTTGTTGGTAACACTGAGGGAAGCAATGTCTTTAATTAACCCAAGACATAAAAAATGGTTTCTTTCTGGACTGATAGAGAAACTTCTCTGTGACCTGAAATGAGGGGCAGGAAAGTGGAAAGGCACTCTGGCTTTGTCCCAGATTTTTTTTTACCTCTAGGCCCCTACAAATGCTGTGTGCATACTCATTTCTTTTATTCAAATTCATGACCCCTAATCCCATTTTCTCTACATATTTTTGTTTGCTTCAATCTTTTTTTACTAGCATGTATCCTTCTATCTCTACAGCTTTTCCAATATCCTTCCCCTCACTTTTCTCTCCCCCATACCATGCATTCTGACGACTAACTTCTTAGGTGAATAAAAACTGAAGTGGGGAGCTCTGCTCCTTACCATTAAAAGATACCATAAAAAAAGCAAAAGCAGCGAGCATTTCTGAGCTCAGCATAGGATCTCGGTGTTCCTGGAGGGCCGTGCTGTTTCTTTTTCTGACATCCCATCATCTGTACCTCCTGCATCTTAGCCCACTCCTGAATTCCCATTTCCTTTAAGCAAGGAAAGGGCCATGCATTTTTTTTACTTACATTGTTTCTCCCACCTTAGAATCTTCTTTTGATCCAGGCACCCCAATGTTTAGAATCACCTTTCTCTATTTGTTGTCATCATAAGTGACAAATATTTAAGAGAAACTTCTCATCCTTTCACTCAGAAACCCCAACTACAAAAACATTTCTAGGTGAACCAGAAGAAAAGGACTTCTCTATTTCTAGTTGTTTCAAATCAACTCCCTGAATTCCCACTTCCATTGCTCCATTCTCTAAACTACTTTCTCCATCATTGCTAAGTAAGTAAAGATTCCTCTCCCCTTTTACTTGTCCCAAGCCCATCAAGTATTTGTGAACAACCTCTCTCTGATCATTCTCAGACATGTAGGAAAGGCTTGGTTCTTGTCTGGTAACCTGGAGGTGAGGTCAGAATTACGTGCCCAAAGAGGTACAATTCCAGCATTTTCTATTTATATTCATTCTTCTCTAAAACCCTTAAGCAAAGATGTTTTTACTATTGGTCTACTCCTGGGGCAAAATTCCACATGTTGACTTCCAGGAAAGGGGGACCTTTCAGTGTTTTAAATGTTTAAATAAATACACACACAAACACACACACATTGAGCTATAGGCTTTGAGTTTCATTTTACTAAATTTAAAACTTCATTAGCTTTACCATTGTTTTACATTCAGACTGTTCTCAAGACTCTATTTCACACCCCCAATGTCAGAGTTCAGGTATAAGTGTGTGAAGGGAGGTTCAAGGGAAGTTTGGACATGTGTTTTGCTGGGGCTCTCTGTCATGAGAGATTCACAGGCTTTAGTAAATAACAGTATTGAATATGTTTATACTTTCCTGTCAAGAGCCCAATTGTCAAGGCCCCAGCTTTGCCATCTTGACTGACAGAAATTAGCATCTACTTGGACTTCCCCTACCATTTCCTGTATTCAGAAAGGGTTCTCCTAAGTTTTTTTGTCTCTTCTTCCTTCAGCTTTCTTTGCCAGGAATGACTTGAGCTGAGCTTTTGTACTGGCAATTGCTGCAGCCACCTTGTTCCTGGCTTCAGAAGAGGAGTTGCTGTTCTCTCTCCCATCACCATTGCTACTTAGCATGACGGTAGAGGGAGACAGACTTCTCCTTTTCTTACCCATTACCCTTCAGGGACAAGGCTGCAAGTTGTAATAAGACATCAAAAGCTCAGACATATCAGATGAAAATAAGAATAAACTGATAAATGTGATTATGTTCTGAGCCTCAGCCTCACATCCAGATCAACATTCAAAGATTCTAGAAAGCTTCTTGACCCACTGCCATCTTTACCATTTTAAACTTACTTCTACCTTGTAAAGGGTAGCACAGGATGTCTGCTTTACATTGATCCCAGCCCCAGTGAGCACTAAACACACACATGTTCATGCAGACACATACACACACAACACACACCCTAAGTCCCCAAGAAAGAGACAGAAAGACATTTTTTCCCTTTTTTCCAGCTTGTGAAATTTGCATACTTTGATGTTTTGAACCAGAATGGACCTGGTCTGAGTATAATTAAGAGGATGAGGATCAAGAGATTCATGATCATCATCCAGAAATATGTGGTTTTATTTGCTTAAAAAAATGACACTCAACTAGAACACTTTTGTACATACAGTAGTGTTTAGTTTTAGATTCCATTCATCATTTTGACATTTCTGAACATAATCCCTATTTTCCTGGGTCAGGCACAGTTAGTTTTCACTCCTCTCCCAGATGCACAATCTCTTGGTTACCTCAGTTTAGCATCCATTCAAAAATTAAATTAAATTAATAAAATTAAATAAAATAAAAATATCCCAATAAGAGCAGAACTCAGAGAAATGATGGATATACATTTTTTAAAAGTCACATTTCGGTATGAAAAACAATAAAGCCAATCTAGCTATGAGATTGATAAAGATTGTGCTAATTATTACAGAACAATTAATGTCTCAGTCTATAATCACCATGCAAATATTTCCTCCATTGACCTCAGATCGTCATTCAGAATTAGATTTTGTCACTATGTGGGCCAGGGTGTTGATTTATGAAAAGCAAAGGGGCAATTTTTCCCAAGTTAAATTTGAAACTGTGTATCCCAGGA
>NW_025412162.1:0-3534 GCF_002201575.2 Neomonachus schauinslandi | reverse complement strand
AACCTACAGCGAATATCATTCTCAATGGGGAAAAACTGAGAGCTTTCCCCCTAAGGTCAGGAACGCGGCAGGGATGTCCACTATCACCACTGCTATTCAACATAGTATTGGAAGTCCTAGCCACAGCAATCAGACAACAAAAAGAAATCAAAGGCATCCAAATTGGCAAGGAAGAAGTCAAACTCTCACTCTTTGCAGATGATATGATCCTTTATGTGGAAAACCCAAAAGACTCCACCCCAAAACTGCTAGAACTCATACAGGAATTCAGTAAAGTGGCAGGATATAAAATCAATGCACAGAAGTCAGTGGCATCCCTATACACCAACAACAAGACAGAAGAAAGAGAAATTAAAGAGTCGATCCCATTTACAATTGCACCCAAAACCATAAGATACCTAGGAATAAATCTAACCAAAGAGACAAAGGATCTGTACTCAGAAAACTATAAAATACTCATGAAAGAAATTGAGGAAGACACAAAGAAATGGAAAAACGTTCCATGCTCATGGATTGGAAAAACAAATATTGTGAAGATGTCAATGCTACCTAGAGCAATCTACACATTCAATGCAATCCCCATCAAAATACCATCCACTTTTTTCAAAGAAATGGAACAAATAATCCTAAAATTTGTATGGAACCAGAAAAGACCCCGCATAGCCAGAGGAATGTTGAAAAAGAAAAGCAAAGCCGGCGGCATCACAATTCCGGACTTCCAGCTCTATTACAAAGCTGTCATCATCAAGACAGCATGGTACTGGCACAAAAACAGACACATAGATCAATGGAACAGAATAGAGAGCCCAGAAATGGACCCTCAACTCTATGGTCAACTCATCTTTGACAAAGCAGGAAAGAATGTCCAATGGAACAAAGACAGTCTCTTCAACAAATGGTGTTGGGAAAATTGGATAGCCACATGCAGAAGAATGAAACTGGACCATTTCCTTACACCACACACAAAAACAGACTCCAAATGGTTGAAAGACCTCAATGTGAGACAGGAGTCCATCAAAATCCTAAAGGAGAACACGGGCAGCAAGCTCTTTGACCTCAGCCGAAGCAACTTCTTCCTAGAAACATCGCCAAAGGCAAGGGAAGCAAGGGCAAAAATGAACTATTGGGACTTCATCAAGATAAAAAGCTTTTGCAAAGCAAAGGAAACAGTCAACAAAACCAAAAGACAACCGACAGAATGGGAGAAGATATTTGCAAATGACCTATCAGATAAAGGGCTAGTATCCAAAATCTATAAAGAACTCATCAAACTCAACACCCAAAGAACAAAGAATCCAATCAAGAAATGGGCAGAAGACATGAACAGACATGTTTCCAAAGAAGACATCCAAATGGCCAACAGACACATGAAAAAGTGCTCAATATCGCTCGGCATCAGGGAAATCCAAATCAAAACCTCAATGAGATACCACCTCACACCAGTCAGAATGGCTAAAATTAACAAGTCAGGAAATGACAGATGTTGGCGGGGATGCGGAGAAAGGGGAACCCTCCTACACTGTTGGTGGGAATGCAAGCTGGTGCAGCCACTCTGGAAAACAGTATGGAGGTTCCTCAAAAAGTTGAAAATAGAGCTACCATATGATCCAGCAATTGCACTACTGGGTATTTACCCCAAAGATACAAAAGTAGGGATCCGAAGGGGTACGTGCACCCCGATGTTTATAGCAGCAATGTCCACAATAGCCAAACTGTGGAAAGAGCCAAGATGTCCATCGACAGATGAATGGATAAAGAAGAAGTGGTATATATATACAATGGAATATTATGCAGCCATCAAAAGGAATGAGATCTTGCCATTTGCAACGACGTGGATGGAACTGGAGGGTATTATGTTGAGTGAAATAAGTCAAACAGAGAAAGACATGTATCATATGATCTCACTGATATGAGGAATTCTTAATCTCAGGAAACAAACTGAGGGTTGCTGGAGTGGAGGGTGGGGTGGGAGGGATGGGGTGACTGGGTGATAGACACTGGGGAGGGTATGTGCTCTGGTAAGCGCTGTGAATTGTGCAAGACTGTTGAATCTCAGATCTGTACCTCTGAAACAAATAATGCAATATATGTTAAGAAAAAAAAAAAAGAAGAAGAAGAAGGTAGCGGGAGGGGAAGAATGAAGCGGGGGAAATGGGAGGGGTAGACGAACCATGAGAGACGATGGACTCTGAAAAACAAACAGGGTTCTAGAGGGGAGGGGGGTGGGAGGATGGGTTAGCCTGGTGGTGGGTATTGAGGAGGGCACGTTCTGCATGGAGCACTGGGTGTTATGCACAAACAATGAAGCATGGAACACTTCATCTAAAACTAATGATGTATGGGGATTAACATAAGAATAAAAAAAAAGAATAAAGTATGTATAAATTTGTTTTTATAATAAATAAATAGGGCACATAAAAAAAAAAAAAAGATTTGTCTCTTGCCAAAAAAGATTGGGTTATAGACAGGGAAGATCCAGAAGGTAGTAGAAATGCTCCCATTAAAATCACTTCCTCAGAAAAGCTTTTTCAAATATCCACTTCTCCCACTCCAAGACTTCATTAAATCCTCTTTGAGAGACCCTCAGTTCTCTTCCAGTGTACTTTTCATACTTTTAATTATTTTTAGTTACTTCTAAATACATATATGTATTTCTCATCTCATATTTTAAACTCACTTTATGAAACCTTTGTGCTTAATTAAACAACAATATATATATGCGTGGATACTGTATAAATATGTGTGAAGATACACCATGGATTATGCAACATTTTCTGCCAATCTGTGTGAGATTAAGGGTAGTCCTGAGTTCTGGTCCACTTCTCATACTACTCTTCTAACTTTTTTATATAAATGATTATATAAATGAAAGATTAAATTTCCTCAAAGGTAAAAATACCCAACCACCCCAACCACATGGTATTCCATCTTCTAACTTTAGCAGTGGAGACTCTTTACAAAGCAAGGCACAGGGAAGTGAGTCCAAACAGAAAGCAAACATCTTGCTGGATGGAGAAAGATACCAGACTGTGGGAGTGCTGAAGTGGCTGGAAATTGTAGGATAGAGTAAGAACTGTATAGAGGGGGGTGCTCCGGAAACATGCATGGGGTCCCCTTGAGTCTTTGGCTGCATATTAAGCTCTATATGCATAGAGATAAATTCTATGAAGCCTGGTAGAGAGTAACTGGGGGACTCTGAGCTACACAGAGTTTAGAGTTTGCCAATGCTGAGAGTTGTTGGAATTCTGACCAGCAAGAGAGGAGAGAGTTGCTGAATACCAAAGCATTTAGCTGAGACCTCAGGAAAACTACATCTTAACTGTGGCTACTACAGACTGTGCTAACACAACCTAAACCCAAGCTCCAATAGGATCATGCTGATTCACCAGCAAATTAACTGCCTGTTTTAAAAAAATACTCATCATGGGGCGGAGCAAGATGGCGGAGGAGTAGGAGACCTGGATTTCGTCTGGTCTCAGGAATTCAGCTGGATAGGGATCAAACCATTCTGAACACCTACAAACTCAACAGGAG
>NW_025412161.1:0-3534 GCF_002201575.2 Neomonachus schauinslandi | reverse complement strand
AGGGCCTCACCACCAACTTCATCCACGTTCACCTTGCTCCACAGGGCGGTGACGGCAGACTTCTCCTCAGCAGTCAGATGCACCATGGTGTCTGTTTGTGGTCGCTAGTGAACACGGTTGTGTCAGAAGCAAGTATAAGCAGCTGCTGGCCCTGCTCTTCCTTTTATGCCCAGCCCTGATCTTGCCCTTCCTGGGGCTGTGAGCAGATTGGCCCAGGCCTGGGTGTGGTTCTGCAGGGTGAGGCCTGAATGGTGGCTGCCATCCTTCTCCTTGGCAGTTCTGACACCTGCTTGTGAGTCTGACTTCAGACCCTGATCCTCTCTCTAGGGATCTCTAGGTCCCATCTTAGCAATACAAATTGCTACTAAAATCATTCTCCTTGGCAAGCACAATCTTACAATTATGAGAATCACAACCTGGTAATCTCTTAGAGACTGCCTCTTCGATTTTCTTTGTACACAAATGGAAGAATCCCAGGTCCAGAAAGTAGAAGACATTCATCTACTGTGGTTCCACTTAAAAGCATATGGATGGTTCTCCTTCTGTGTCTTCAGAATGGGCAAAATAATTACAAGTACAGCATGGATGGAACCTCTGGCACAATTCTATGTATATCTTCCTTCTCTTGGTTTGGATTAAATCATCCTAGGAAGAAAACAAATACTCATTCATTCATTCATTCATTTTTTTCTTAATTTAGTCATATAACCAAACAAATGATGATTTGAAAATGGAATTACATATGAATCAGGAGTGTCCTGTTAAATAACTACTCTATTAGGTTTTGAGGATCCACAGATCAAAACATAGAGATCTCTTGACATAGTAAGAAATAAAAATAACCAAAAAATCAACTATAAACCAAAGTTGTTGGTAACACTGAGGGAAGCAATGTCTTTAATTAACCCAAGACATAAAAAATGGTTTCTTTCTGGACTGATAGAGAAACTTCTCTGTGACCTGAAATGAGGGGCAGGAAAGTGGAAAGGCACTCTGGCTTTGTCCCAGATTTTTTTTTACCTCTAGGCCCCTACAAATGCTGTGTGCATACTCATTTCTTTTATTCAAATTCATGACCCCTAATCCCATTTTCTCTACATATTTTTGTTTGCTTCAATCTTTTTTTACTAGCATGTATCCTTCTATCTCTACAGCTTTTCCAATATCCTTCCCCTCACTTTTCTCTCCCCCATACCATGCATTCTGACGACTAACTTCTTAGGTGAATAAAAACTGAAGTGGGGAGCTCTGCTCCTTACCATTAAAAGATACCATAAAAAAAGCAAAAGCAGCGAGCATTTCTGAGCTCAGCATAGGATCTCGGTGTTCCTGGAGGGCCGTGCTGTTTCTTTTTCTGACATCCCATCATCTGTACCTCCTGCATCTTAGCCCACTCCTGAATTCCCATTTCCTTTAAGCAAGGAAAGGGCCATGCATTTTTTTTACTTACATTGTTTCTCCCACCTTAGAATCTTCTTTTGATCCAGGCACCCCAATGTTTAGAATCACCTTTCTCTATTTGTTGTCATCATAAGTGACAAATATTTAAGAGAAACTTCTCATCCTTTCACTCAGAAACCCCAACTACAAAAACATTTCTAGGTGAACCAGAAGAAAAGGACTTCTCTATTTCTAGTTGTTTCAAATCAACTCCCTGAATTCCCACTTCCATTGCTCCATTCTCTAAACTACTTTCTCCATCATTGCTAAGTAAGTAAAGATTCCTCTCCCCTTTTACTTGTCCCAAGCCCATCAAGTATTTGTGAACAACCTCTCTCTGATCATTCTCAGACATGTAGGAAAGGCTTGGTTCTTGTCTGGTAACCTGGAGGTGAGGTCAGAATTACGTGCCCAAAGAGGTACAATTCCAGCATTTTCTATTTATATTCATTCTTCTCTAAAACCCTTAAGCAAAGATGTTTTTACTATTGGTCTACTCCTGGGGCAAAATTCCACATGTTGACTTCCAGGAAAGGGGGACCTTTCAGTGTTTTAAATGTTTAAATAAATACACACACAAACACACACACATTGAGCTATAGGCTTTGAGTTTCATTTTACTAAATTTAAAACTTCATTAGCTTTACCATTGTTTTACATTCAGACTGTTCTCAAGACTCTATTTCACACCCCCAATGTCAGAGTTCAGGTATAAGTGTGTGAAGGGAGGTTCAAGGGAAGTTTGGACATGTGTTTTGCTGGGGCTCTCTGTCATGAGAGATTCACAGGCTTTAGTAAATAACAGTATTGAATATGTTTATACTTTCCTGTCAAGAGCCCAATTGTCAAGGCCCCAGCTTTGCCATCTTGACTGACAGAAATTAGCATCTACTTGGACTTCCCCTACCATTTCCTGTATTCAGAAAGGGTTCTCCTAAGTTTTTTTGTCTCTTCTTCCTTCAGCTTTCTTTGCCAGGAATGACTTGAGCTGAGCTTTTGTACTGGCAATTGCTGCAGCCACCTTGTTCCTGGCTTCAGAAGAGGAGTTGCTGTTCTCTCTCCCATCACCATTGCTACTTAGCATGACGGTAGAGGGAGACAGACTTCTCCTTTTCTTACCCATTACCCTTCAGGGACAAGGCTGCAAGTTGTAATAAGACATCAAAAGCTCAGACATATCAGATGAAAATAAGAATAAACTGATAAATGTGATTATGTTCTGAGCCTCAGCCTCACATCCAGATCAACATTCAAAGATTCTAGAAAGCTTCTTGACCCACTGCCATCTTTACCATTTTAAACTTACTTCTACCTTGTAAAGGGTAGCACAGGATGTCTGCTTTACATTGATCCCAGCCCCAGTGAGCACTAAACACACACATGTTCATGCAGACACATACACACACAACACACACCCTAAGTCCCCAAGAAAGAGACAGAAAGACATTTTTTCCCTTTTTTCCAGCTTGTGAAATTTGCATACTTTGATGTTTTGAACCAGAATGGACCTGGTCTGAGTATAATTAAGAGGATGAGGATCAAGAGATTCATGATCATCATCCAGAAATATGTGGTTTTATTTGCTTAAAAAAATGACACTCAACTAGAACACTTTTGTACATACAGTAGTGTTTAGTTTTAGATTCCATTCATCATTTTGACATTTCTGAACATAATCCCTATTTTCCTGGGTCAGGCACAGTTAGTTTTCACTCCTCTCCCAGATGCACAATCTCTTGGTTACCTCAGTTTAGCATCCATTCAAAAATTAAATTAAATTAATAAAATTAAATAAAATAAAAATATCCCAATAAGAGCAGAACTCAGAGAAATGATGGATATACATTTTTTAAAAGTCACATTTCGGTATGAAAAACAATAAAGCCAATCTAGCTATGAGATTGATAAAGATTGTGCTAATTATTACAGAACAATTAATGTCTCAGTCTATAATCACCATGCAAATATTTCCTCCATTGACCTCAGATCGTCATTCAGAATTAGATTTTGTCACTATGTGGGCCAGGGTGTTGATTTATGAAAAGCAAAGGGGCAATTTTTCCCAAGTTAAATTTGAAACTGTGTATCCCAGGA
>NW_025412160.1:0-3535 GCF_002201575.2 Neomonachus schauinslandi | reverse complement strand
GGGTGGGGTGCGGGCGGCGCTGCGCGGCTCGGGGGTGGGGCAGCCCCACGAGGCCCGCGGCACTGGGGAGCAGGATCCCGGCCCGCGGCAACCGGGCGGGCAGCCTGGGGGGCCCGGAGCGTGCGAGTGGTAAAGGAGAATGCAAACCGCACTCGGCCATTTCGGACACTCTTGGGGGCCTCTTTCCAAGTCGACTCGGTGCGAAGAGCTTCTTTCAGATCTTGATTTGGTCTCTCCTGTTAGCAATCACTAGGTCAAAAATTTCACGAAGGGACCTTTTGAGAATTGCCAACTGTGCACTTAGCCCGAAACCGTCAGGGCTCAGATTGCAGAGATGTTTATTGAACTGAACCTCTTTAAAGCTTTCTTCTCTAGTATGAAGTTCTCTTGCAGATTAGATGAGCGATACAAAGTTTTACTAAGGCTAAAAAGTGAAATCTGTTTTACAAGAAGACAAGGAGGGGGCAAAGCCTTGTGTTTTATTTGAACTATGCTGGAGGCAAGACAAACTACTTTAATCGGTACGGTAGTGACAATATGTAAAGAACCATGTGACCAGTCCATTCCCAACGCTAAATCAACACCTTGTCAACCCAGAGCAACATAGGAGAGAAAAACAAATGTCATTTTCTCAACCTAATCTCCATACAAATCCCCACACGATAGAATAATATTCCCAAAAGATACCATATATTATAGAAAAGTCACGGTGGGGAACTGTCAGCAACAATACACCAGCGGACAATCAGGGAAGTCAATTATTTCGTGTAGTACTCTTGAAAAATATATTTCTTACCCCCACTTCAATCATTTCAGAACCTAAAATAGGAGCAAGCTTCCAGACCTGTCTGAAGTACATTCTCAAAACCGCTTTCAATAGAAATCTAGGAACCTTTGAAACTTGGAAGATGCAACTGAGGTTTTAATTCTTAGGGAATTTTAATGAAGGAAATACCAATCAACATACCTCAATGGCTGAAACTAACAGCTTCAGAGTAATAAAAAAGGTAAAAACAAAACAAAGTCTCTTTTATGAAAGTGATCATAGTGGCAACTGGCAACTTCAACCAGAAAACGTCATGTGTGATTCCTCAGTTATCTTTGGATTACTTGTTTACAAGACTATTGTCAACATATTGTTAAAATAAATCTAAGTGGAGTTGCAGAGGAGTTGTGGGTGGAGCACTGTCCCTAAAGAGTAGCAATATTTAAATCCATGTGGTTGACTAAAGACAAACTTTTTTAAAGAAAACTCTCCTTGTGAAACCACAGGACCTTTCCTAGAAAGGTAGCAAGGTGATACTTATGTCTCCTTGTGAAAGCATATCACACTAATACCACCGAACATCAAGTTTAGGAAGGGACTTCAATAAAAATAGCTGTCTTTATTTCTCCACTGCACAGAAAACACCAAACACAAATACAAATACACAGGACAGTCAAACCTCAGTGGAGAGTAATCTACTGGTTAGCTCTTAACATTTATGTCACAGGTACTTGACTAAAACCTTTCCAAATTCATCTTAAGTCTTAATTCACACAACTCTTCTAACTCAGTTCTGAAGAATTTGGCCACAGTCCGATTACCATCTATAATGCTAGTAAATATCACTTTGTTACTTACATAAAAATCAGTTCTTTATCTTTTTATACAACTTGAAAGTCCTGGCAACCTAAGGATGACTTCCAAAACGTCTGACATGCTTGACAGATTTAAGAAACAATCTCTTGCACCTTAGAAATGAAAGCCTTTCAGGTTCCAACACAGAAAACTGCCAGGCAGGCAAGTAAAAATGCACCAAACGTACCACAGTAAAAATACTCAATAGTTAAAACTTGCCATTATAACATACTCGGTAAGGGCTGTCAGTTTAGTTGGGAGGCCTAACACCAGTAATGTCAAAATGAAGCAAAACAGAAGCAAGTTCTCATGTTAACAATCAGCTTGACTATTGCAATCTAAGAAATGCAAATGAACTCCGTAACCCCAGTTGGGGTTCACAGCCCAGTAGAAGTATGGGTAAAGTTTGGGTTAACTTGCCTCCTAGGGAGAATTTTGCCTAGTTGGGTACTTAATGCACATCCCAGAACTTGGTGGTATAATACTAATGAATTTATCAAGTACAATTAAATGCTTTTTTTTTTTTTTTTTTACAAAAGCATATGTGTGTACACACATGCATACGTAGTGACTTTTATATGGCTTTAAAGATACTGTTACTAGGCATATAATTTGCACAGGTAGGTTATTTCAAACACCTTTGCACTCTGGGGCAAATGTATGGGAATGAACTCAACTATTAAAAAGTTTGTAAATTTGTTCATAAAATCAATCTCTAAGGGATAATGATCAGTCTACTTAAAATAAAATTCAAATATTAACATAGTCACGTAAGTTAGTATATACTGTCAACAATTTGCATTCTTAACTTTCAAGTCTTTATTATAGCTTACAATGTGTTTTCAGAACTTGAGGGTTAAGGTTCCTATAAAATATATGTTGAATACTCGTAACATTCTAGGTACCACCAACCTACCCTTGGATTTGGATAAACATGCCCAGAATTTTGCCTACTTTAAGAGAAGGGGTTAAAATACATACTTCTCTTTCAAATATTGGACCGTGACCACTAAGCCCACTAAATCCTTTTATTGCGATTGGGAATGATCAAAGTCTCTCTACTTGTTTACTTCCAATCATTAACTGTAAATTTCTGGGGAAAAGATCATGCTATATTGCTGTCAAACCCAAAAGACTATGTAAACATATGTAGTCAACTTTTTGGTGCTCCTTTTCCAAAGCATCTCTTTACCACATGACCTATGCTAACATTTAGCAAAACCTATAAAACGCAGTGGACTCAAGTCATGGTTCTAAGTGCATCCCATAGTAGAGGTTGAGAGAAAAACTGCAGTCACCGAGGAGGAAAAACAGAAAAAGAGAAAAAGAATGGGGGGGGGGGGATGGAAACCTCTTGCAAGACTAACGTCCAGTCACCATCATCACTCCAAAAAAAGCTCCAAATTTGAAATGCCCACTTCCCAGTGCGCACGTCCCAAGTACTGTTTAGAGAACTTATCTAAGACTCCCAACAAATAACACCTTGAAAACTTTACCATTTTAAACACAAATGCAGGAGACCTTGGAAACAACTGGGAACCGCCATCTTACAAGCCATCCAATTTCACACAAGTGTCCCTCCAACTTAAGTTAATAACATTTTTGTTTGAGCTCTTTCCAGTTTAACATCCACCTTGGCGGGATCGCTGCCCCCCACGTAACCCGTCCCTATAAAATGAGGGCATTCTCTGGATGTTTAAACCCCTCAAAAGCCCTTTCTTCGGGAGAAGAGGGAAGCCACTTGACCCGAGCAGCTCCCGATTTCAGGAACCCGTCCCCGTTTCATCAAAATCTACCTCTCAACAAAGGGCGCCGTGGCGGGGAGAGCCGCAGAGACTGGAAATAGAAGTGTTCTTCTCGGGGGCCATGTGCGTCGCGAGGGTGTAGAGGGGCGCTCGGGGGAGAAAGGAACTA
>NW_025412159.1:0-3539 GCF_002201575.2 Neomonachus schauinslandi | reverse complement strand
ATGTCAGATCTAGAGTTCAGAATCATCACTTTAAAGATACTAGCTGGGCTTGAAAAAAATATGGAAGTTATTAGAGAAACCCTTTCTGGAGAAGTAAAAGAACTAAAATCCAACCAAGTAGAAATCAAAAAGGCTATTAATGAGGTGCAATCAAAAATGGGGGCGCTAACTGCTAGAATAAATGAGGCAGAAGAGAGAATCAGTAATATAGAAGATGAAATGATGGAAAATAAAGAAGCTGAGAAAAAGAGAGATAAACAACTACTGGATCACGAGGGCAGAATTCGAGAGATAAGCGATACCATAAGACGAAACAACATTAGAATAATTGGGATCCCAGAAGAAGAAGAAAGAGAGAGAGGGGCAGAAGGTATAATGGAGCAAATTATAGCAGAGAACTTCCCTAATTTGGGGAAGGAAACAGGCATCAAAATCCAGGAAGCACAGAGAACCCCTCTCAAAATCAATAAAAATAGGTCAACACCCCGACATCTAATAGTAAAACTTACGAGTCTCATAGACAAAGAGAAAATCCTGAAAGCAGCTCGGGAGAAGAGATATGTAACCTACAAGGGTAGAAACATTAGATTGGCAACAGACCTATCCACAGAGACCTGGCAGGCCAGAAAGGACTGGCAGGATATATTCAGAGCACTAAACGAGAAAAATATGCAGCCAAGAATACTATATCCAGCTAGGCTGTCATTGAAAATTGAAGGAGAGATAAAAAGCTTCCAGGACAAACAAAAACTAAAGGAATTTGCAAACACAAAACCAGCCCTACAGGAAATCTTGAAAGGAGTCCTCTAAGCAAAGAGAGACCCCAAAAGCAACATAGACCAGAAAGGAACACAGACAATATACGGTAACAGTCACCTTACAGGCAATACAATGGCACTAAATTCCTATCTTTCAATAGTTACCCTGAATGTAAATGGGCTCAATGCCCCAATCAAAAGACACAGGCTATCAGACTGGATTAAAAAACAAGACCCATCGATATGCTGTCTGCAAGAGACTCATTTTCGACCCAAAGACAGCCCCAGATTGAAAGTGAGGGGGTGGAAAACCATTTACCATGCAAATGGACACCAAAAGAAAGCTGGGGTGGCAATCCTTATATCAGACAAATTAGATTTTAAACCAAAGACTGTAATAAGAGATGAGGAAGGACACTATATCCTACTTAAAGGATCTATCCAACAAGAAGATCTAACAATTGTAAATATCTATGCCCCTAACATGGGAGCAGCCAATTCTATAAGCCAATTAATAACAAAAGCAAAGAAACACATCGACAACAATACAATAATAGTGGGGGACTTTAACACCCCCCTCACTGAAATGGACAGATCATCTAAGCAAAAGATCAACAAGGAAATAAAGACTTTCAATGACACACTGGACCAAATGGACTTTACAGACATATTCAGAACATTCCACCCCAAAGCAACAGAATACACATTCTTCTCTAGTGCCCATGGAACATTCTCCAGAATAGATCACATCCTAGGTCATAAATCAGGTCTCAACCGGTACCAAAAGATTGGAATCATTCCCTGCCTATTTTCAGACCACAATGCTTTGAAACTAGAGCTCAATCACAAGACAAAAGTCAGAAAGAACTCAAATACATGGAGGCTAAAGAGCATCCTACTGAAGAACGAATGGGTCAACCAGGAAATTAAAGAAGAATTAAAAAAATACATGGAAACCAATGAAAATGAAAACACAACTATTCAAAATCTTTGGGATGCAGCAAAGGCAGTCCTAAGAGGAAAGTATATAGCAATACAAGCCTTTCTCAAGAAGCAAGAAAGGTCTCAAGTATACAACCTAACCCTACACCTAAAGGAGCTGGAGAAAGAACAGCAAAGAAAGCCTAAACCCAGCAGGAGAAGACAAATAATAAAGATCAGAGCAGAAATCAATGAAATAGAAACTAAAAGAACAGTAGAACAGATCAACAAAACTAGGAGCTGGTTCTTTGAAAGAATTAACAAGATTGATAAACCCCTGGCCAGACTTATCAAAAAGAGAAGAGAAATGACCCACATCAACAAAATCATGAATGAAAGAGGAGAGATCACAACCAACACCAAAGAAATACAAACAATTATAAGAACATATTATGAGCAACTCTATGCCAGCAAATTAAATAACCTGGAAGAAATGGATGCATTCCTAGAGATGTACCAACTACCAAAACTGAACCAGGATGAAATAGAAAACCTGAACAGACCTATAATCCCTAAGGAAATTGAAGCAGTCATCAAAAATCTCCCAACAAACAAAAGCCCAGGGCCAGATGGCTTCCCAGGGGAATTCTACCAAACATTTAAAGAAGAATTAATACCTATTCTTCTGAAAGTGTTCCAAAAAATAGAAATGGAAGGAAAACTTCCAAACTCATTTTATGAGGCCACCATTACCTTGATCCCAAAACCAGACAAAGACCCCATCAAAAAGGAGAATTACAGACCAATATCCCTGATGAACATGGATGCAAAAATTTTCACCAAAATACTAGCCAATAGGATCCAACAGTACATTAAAAGGATTATTCACCATGACCAAGTGGGATTTATCCCTGGGCTGCAAGGTTGGTTCAACATCCGCAAATCAATCAATGTGATACAATACATTAACAAAAGAAAGAACAAGAATCATATGATCCTCTCAATAGATGCAGAAAAAGCATTTGACAAAGTACAGCATCCTTTCTTGATCAAAACTCTTCAGAGTATAGGCATAGAGGGTACATACCTCAATATCATAAAAGCCATCTATGAAAAACCTACAGCGAATATCATTCTCAATGGGGAAAAACTGAGAGCTTTCCCCCTAAGGTCAGGAACGTGGCAGGGATGTCCACTATCACCACTGCTATTCAACATAGTATTGGAAGTCCTAGCCACAGCAATCAGACAACAAAAAGAAATCAAAGGCATCCAAATTGGCAAGGAAGAAGTCAAACTCTCACTCTTTGCAGATGATATGATACTTTATGTGGAAAACCCAAAAGACTCCACCCCAAAACTGCTAGAACTCATACAGGAATTCAGTAAAGTGGCAGGATATAAAATCAATGTACAGAAGTCAGTGGCATTCCTATACACCAACAACAAGACAGAAGAAAGAGAAATGAAGGAGTCGATCCCATTTACAATTGCACCCAAAACCATAAGATACCTAGGAATCAATCTAACCAAAGAGACAAAGGATCTGTACTCAGAAAACTATAAAATACTCATGAAAGAAATTGAGGAAGACACAAAGAAATGGAAAAACATTCCATGCTCATGGATTGGAAGAACAAATATTGTGAAGATGTCAATGCTACCTAGAGCAATCTACACATTCAATGCAATCCCCATCAAAATACCATCCACTTTTTTCAAAGAAATGGAACAAATAATCCTAAAATTCGTATGGAACCAGAAAAGACCCCGCATAGCCAGAGGAATGTTGAAAAAGAAAAGCAAAGCTGGTGGCATCACAATTCCGGACTTCCAGCTCTATTACAAAGCTGTCATCAT
>NW_025412158.1:2417-3393 GCF_002201575.2 Neomonachus schauinslandi | reverse complement strand
TTTGACAGAGAGAGACGCAGCGAGAGAGGGAACACAAGCAGGGGGAGTGGGAGAGGGAGAAGCAGGCTTCCCGCCGAGCAGACAGCCCGACGCGGGGCTCGATCCCAGGACCCTGGGATCATGACCTGAGCCGAAGGCAGATGCTTAACAACTGAGCCACCCAGGCGCTGCATTGTGTTTTCATTTTCATTGGTTTCCATGAATTTTTTAATTCTTCTTTAATTTCCTGGTTGACCCATTCATTCTTTAGTAGGATGCTCTTTAGCCTCTATGTATTTGAGTTCTTTCCAACTTTCCTCCTGTGATTCAGTTCTAGTTTCAAAGCATTGTGGTCTGAAAATAGGCAGGGAATGATCCCAATGTTTTGGTACCAGTTGAGACCTGATTGGTGACCTAGCTTGTGATCTATTCTGGAGAATGTTCCATGGGCACTAGAGAAGAATGTGTATTCTGTTGCTTTGGGATGGAATGTTCTGAATATGTCTGTGAAGTCCATTTGGTCCAGTGTGTCCTTTAAAGTCTTTGTTTCCTTGTTGATCTTTTGCTTAGATGATCTGTCCATTTCAGTGAGGGGGGTGTTAAAGTCCCCCACTATTATTGTATTGTTGTCAATGTGTTTCTTTGCTTTTGTTATTAATTGGCTTCTATAATTGGCTGCTCCCATGTTAGGGGCATAGATATTTACAATTGTTAGATCTTCTTGTTGATAGACCCTTTTAGTAGGATATAGTGTCCTTCCTCATCTCGTATTACAGTCTTTGGTTTAAAATCTAAGTTGTCTGATATAAGGATTGCCACCCCAGCTTTCTTTTGGTGTCCATTAGCATGGTAAATGGTTTTCCACCCCCTCACTTTCAATCTGGGGGTGTCTTTGCATCTAAAATGAGTCTCTGCAGACAGCATATCAGTGCGTCTTCTTTTTAATACATTCTGATAGCCTGTGTCTTTTGATTGGGGCATTTAGCCCATTTACATT
>NW_025412158.1:852-2317 GCF_002201575.2 Neomonachus schauinslandi | reverse complement strand
GACTGTTACTGTATATTGTCTCTGTTCCTTTCTGGTCTATGTTGCTTGCTTAGAGCACCCCTTTCCATATTTCTTGTAGGGTTGGTTTTGTGTTTGCAAATTCCTTTAGTTTTTGTTTGTCCTGGAAGCTTTTTATCTCTCCTTCTATTTTCAATGACAGCCTAGCTGGATATAGTATTCTTGGCTCATATTTTTCTCATTTAGTGCTCTGAAGATATCATGCCAGTCCTTTCTGGCCTGCCAGGTCTCTGTGGATCGGTCTGTTGCCAATCTAATGTTTCTACCATTGTAGATTACAGACCTCTTGTCCCGAGCTGTTTTGAGGATTTTCTCTTTGTCTCTGAGCCTCGTAAGTTTTACTATTAGATGTTGGGATGTTGCCCTATTTTTATTGATTTTGCGGGGGGTTCTCTGTGCCTCCTGGATTTTGATGCCTGTTTCCTTCCCCAAATTAGGGAAGTTCTCTGCTATAATTTGCTCCAATATACCTTCTTCCCCCCTCTCTCTTTCTTCTTCTTCTGGGATCCCAATTATTCTAATGTTGTTTCGTCTTATGGTATCGCTTCTCTCTAGAATTCTGCCCTCGTGATCCAGTAGTTGTTTCTCTCTGTTTTTCTCAGCTTCTTTATTTTCCATCATTTGGTCTTCTATATCACTGATTCTCTCTTCTGCCTCATTTATCCTAGCAGTTAGCGCCCCCATTTTTGATTATACCCCATTAATAGCCTTTTTGATTTTGACTTGGTTAGATTTTAGTTCTTTTATTTCTCCAGAAAGAGTTTCTCTAGTATCTTCCATGCTTTTTTCAAGCCCAGCTAGTATCTTTAAAATCATCATTCTGAACTCTAGGTCCGACATCGTACTAATGTCCGTATTGAGTAGGTCCCTGGCAGTCGGTACTACCTCTTGTTCTTTTTGTTGAGGTGATTTTTTCCATCTTGTCATTTTGTCCAGAGGAGAATAGATGAATGAGAGAACAAAATGCTAACAGGGTAACAACTTCCCCAGAAAATATACTCTAAACAAATCAGAAAAGACCTGAATCCGGGGGAAAAGAAAGGGTAAGAAAGATCAAAGAAAAAGAAAAAAAAAGAAAAAGAAAAAGATAAAAACAAACAAAAACAGAACAAAACAAAAAAAACCAGAATATGATCAAATATGATCAGGCTGGTGCATAGATCAGTGCCACACACTAGATTTTGGTTGTATTTTGGTCTGTTAGAAGAATGTGCCTCCCAAAATTTTAAAGAAAGAAAAACTTACATATGTACAAAAATAAGGGTTGATATGATGAAAGGATGGAATATGACTGTAAAGATGAAAATTATAAAAAAATTTATAAAGAAATTGATAGTATAAGAAGTTGTTTGAAAAAAGAAAGAAGAGGATTAAAAAGAAAAAGAAAAAAAAAGGGAGAGAATGTGATCAGGCAGGAGACTAGAACAAAGCCATACACTAGAGATTT
>NW_025412158.1:384-752 GCF_002201575.2 Neomonachus schauinslandi | reverse complement strand
AATCATGGTAAAAAAGCCATGGATTCTCTGTGCAGTATTCCCCTAGCTCTGTAGTTCTGCTCTTCTCATTGATTGGTAAACTTGGTCTTGGCTGGCTGTTCTTTCTGATCTTCTTGGGGAAGGGCCTGTTGCCGTGGTTCCCAAATGTCTTTGCCAGAGGCAGACTTGCCCCACCCTTGCCCGGTCCAGGCTGAGTAATCTGCTTGGGTTTGCTCTCAGGAGCTTTTGTTCCCTGAAAGCTTTAGGTACAGCTTTGGAGGAGGAGAGTGAAAATGGCGGCCTCCCAATCTCTACCCTGGAGGAGCCAAGAACTCCGGGCCTCACTCCTCAGTGAGTCCCCAGAGAAAAGCAGTCAATCACTCCCATCT
>NW_025412158.1:0-284 GCF_002201575.2 Neomonachus schauinslandi | reverse complement strand
TCTGGCACCCAACTCGGTGTGGAGTCTCCAAACCCAGCAGATCCCTGTGGTGCGCTCCCATGCCGCTCCTCCTTGGGGAGGAAGGGCAGTCTTCCCGGATCTGCCGCTTGTTGGGACCCTGCTGGAGGAGCAGTGGCCCGACTGTGCTGCGGATCATGGTTTATGGCAACCCCGAGCTGAGAGCCCGTGCCTCGGCTCCATCTCTGCAGGCGGCTTCCCCACTCTGATACCTGGGACCTCTGCCGCACTCAGGCACCCCCGTCTTTCTGTGACCCTGAGGGTCC
>NW_025412157.1:0-3543 GCF_002201575.2 Neomonachus schauinslandi | reverse complement strand
GCCAAAAGCAAAAAAGAAAGCAGACAAACTAAAAACTAAGGCTTATACAGGAATATTCAGAGCAGCTCTGTATGTAATAGCCCCAAACTGGAAACAACCCAAATATCAATAGGAGAATGGATAAGCAAATTATATCCATAGAGTGGAATATTACTCGGCAACAAAAAGGAACAAACTTCTGATTCAGACAACAACATGGATGAATAACACAGATATCACACTGAGCAAAATAAGCTGGACTCAAAAGATCATACTGTATCATTTTTTTATATGAAATTCTAAACAGGAAGAATTAATCTATGGTGAAAAAAGTTGGAAAAGTTGCTCTTCTTGGGTCAAAAATTAACTGAAAAGACATGCAAACAACAATTCTGGAGTGATGAGGAAATGTTCTATATCCTGATTAGGAATATGAATTACAGAGTTGCACGCATTTGTCAAAACTCATCAAATCGCACACTTAAGATCCATACATGTCTTTGTATATAAAGGTTACCTTAAAATGTAAATAAATATTATTCTCAAAAACAAAAAGAAAGAAGACTGAGGTTTGTTGAATATTGCAACGAGCTGAGAAGGAAGGGAATTATCACCTCCTTTGAAGTCCTCTGAAAATGAAAATTCTAATCTATCCAAAGACATATTGGTAAACAGCTGAATGAAGAGCAATTTTTCAGCCCTGGGAATTAAATATGGCTCAAGTTAAAGGCAAAGTAAAAGATCAAGGGATTTCTCAAAGTCTAGTGCCATACCAAAAAGGAGTCATTCTGTGAAAGGAAATTTTGGCATAGGAGATGAAAGCAAAGAGCAGAAAGACAGGGAAGAAGGTCACCAACGCAGAAAGAGATTGAAGTCAAAAGATGAATGCTATTTGCCTCAAGTCATTAAACAAATCACAGATGGGGTCAGACCTCCTATTCTGATGTTCTAACTAGGTCCCACTGCTCTGGGTATTTGCTTATCTTATCTAAAAATACTGCCATCATGGTTTTCACTTGAAACCTACAAAGGATATCTGGATTTTTCTTTCTGTCCACACACTGAATCTAAACTCTTAATGATAAGACTCCTGCTTTCAAAAATTTCATCCCCAAACCAACTTTAATAAAGAAGACAAAAAACGGTCTCTGCAGCTAGGGGGAAAGTTTTAATTGAAACCAGTCTCCAGAGTCAGCATAGAGTTGAAGTAATCAAGGCCAGATTTTCTCTCCTATAAAGAAATCTACAGTGACACTGCAGCCTACCTGCTCCGGTTTGTGCTGCTTTAAGCCCCTGAATATCCATCGAAATAAAACCACTTATTGTTCTTTTTCTGAAGCATACTGTTTTTATTGCAATAATTTCATTGTGGTTTTTTTTCTTCCCCCAGCAAGGAAGTGATATCCTGAGTAGGATTCAGCCTCACTAGAAATGTTCCTAATGGAGTCACCAAAACCTTCAAAGCCATAAAAATATAACCATATATATTGAGGGCTTTGGGGGAAGAAAAGCATGGTGCAATCAACATTCCTCAAGAATAGCAGCAGTAATTTAAGGACAGCTTCTCGCCAAGTTTCAGAACCTCATTTTCCATGCTCAGAAAGCAAAGCACGGCCACAGACTGCCGACATGCCATAAACACACACACACACCCCTTTCTCTGTATTTTATATGGAAGACCGGAACACCTTGGATTAAAAAAATACTGCTAAATGTAATGCGATAATCTACTTTATTGCAGGTGTCTTCACTTCCAGTGTATCAGACAATACTTATCACAAAGGGTAATTATGAATGCAACTTGAAAAAAAAGAAGGAACTAGCCTGGATCGTCTCTAACTGCGCCTTGCAAGTGTGTACTTGACACATTTGGTACATAAATGACAGACTGTCTTACAAATGTCTCCACATCCAAAAGAGCCCCATCCATACCCTTCCTGTTCCACATGGTTTTTCCTCTATTCTTCCACAATGCCAGCACACTCTCTATTTCCTTTAAATATCTTAATTAAGCAAATCTAGGTGTGGCGTTCTACAAAAGATCAGTATGTTCAACAGAGTACAGGACTTCTGACTAAACCAGGATTGGAATACAGTTAACTGGCAATGAAAGGATTAATCATTCTGCCTTTTTACCTCTTCTCTCCCATTTGTCTCATTTTGTCTACTAGCTGTGACAATAAACATTTTTTTTTTTAGAGTTAAAGGAAAAGTCTAATCAAGAGTACCACCAAAAATATCACATGTGCATACACGCACATGAGCACGTATGGAAACATTCCATTGTCTTAGGAAGAAAGAAAAATATTCTGCAAAGTCTGTCTCCTGTTAATTGTCCTTAGTATTATTATATGAAAAAAATAAGCATACAAGACTATCAATTCTCACACACAATCAAGGGTGCAATAATGAATATTTCAGCAGGCATACATTTTGAAGTTTTAATTAAAATCAGTAGTGCTATTGATACTGTAATGTCTTAGGGTGACACTGAGCCAAGTAATCACCTGCCTCCCAAGTGAATGGCAATACACACGCAATTAATTATAAAAGACTTTGCTGCTGAAACCACCTTGGGATCTCCAAGATTCAGAGCAAGTGTTCACACATTTAACTACAGAAGCCAACGCGGCTGGAGCAACTGGATGAGTAGCTACTTTCCTTAACCCAGATGCAGCACATCTCCGTATTAGGCCGGGAGCCCCAGAGCTCGCCATCAACTTTGCTCGTCTTTGCTGGCACCACTAACAATCATCCTGCTTCCCGCGGTCAAGGCTTACTTTTCTATTGCAGAGGATGGTAATGCCATTAGGGGAGATCATCTTTTCTGAGGTGCACTGCCTCCCATCTTCCCGTTGTGAGCGAAGAGAGTTTCGATAGAGCCAAAATAATGTTTACCTTTTCTTCTATGAGGAATCACTCTTTAAGTTCTCACTCTGAAGGTCCTTTGAAGGCTCCCGCTTTTCCCCAGAAATGGATTCTTGGGATAGGGAGTGAGAGAGACTTTGGGAAGCGGGCGGACTGAAACAGAGTGCTTAAAAAGATACTTTGCTGTCAAAAGTTTCATTCCGGATCCTGTGGATAGATACTAAGAAACTGAAACACAGGCACTTAAAAACAGAAGTTTTGAGAGGGTCACAACTTGCTTATTGGCAGTTTTCTAAATGATCTTAATCAAAATTATACTCCATAAAACGGAAGCCAGCAAAGAACGATTCTTGCATAAGTTTTGACAGAAAACCTCTACTTCAAATTAGAAGGAATGAAAGGAGGAAGGACAGAGTGAAAGAGAAAGAAAATTAAAAACTGCTCCAAGTTCTCTGGCTGTCTTAAAAAAATCAGAATTTTCTTGAGGACTGGATAAATGTAGTGATACATTTGCTTCATCAACATCCAGATATGCAAGCGCGAGGGATCCCAGCCCTCACTGGAAGGATTCATCTTTACAATGCTGTCATTGCCACTACTCTGAGGGAGCGACCATAACACTGGGGGCTTGGACAACTTTTGCTGACCTCTTACTTATGTGGGCCGGTCCAGATGGTTGGCTCATGACATGAAACT
>NW_025412156.1:0-3543 GCF_002201575.2 Neomonachus schauinslandi | reverse complement strand
TATGTGTTTCTTTGCTTTTGTTCTTAATTGCCTTATATAATTGGCTGCTCCCATGTAGGAGGCATAGATAATTACAATTGTTAGATCTTCTTGTTGGATAGACCCTTTAAGTAGGATATAGTGTCCTTCCTCATCTCTTATTACAGTCTTTGGTTTACAGTCTAATTTGTCTGATATATGGATTGCCACCCCAGCTTTATTTGGGGGCCATTAGCATGGTAAATGGTTTTCCACCCCCTCACTTTCAATCTGGGGGTGTCTTTGGGTCTAAAATGAGTCTCTTGCAGATAGCATATCAATTGGTCTTGTTTTTTTTTATCCAATCTGATAACCTGTGTCTTTTGATTGCGCATTTAGCCCATTTACATTCATGGTAACTATTGAAAGATATGAATTTAGTGCCATTGTATTGCCTGTAAGGTCACTGTTACTGTATATTGTCTGTTTTCCCTTCTGGTCTATGTTGCTTTTAGGTTCTCTCTTTGCTTAGAGGACCCCTTTCAAGATTTCTTGTAGGGCTGCTTTCGTGTTTGCAAATTCCTTTAGTTTTTGTTTGTCCTGGAAGCTTTTTATCTCTCCTTCTATTTTCAATGACACCCTAGCTGGATATAGTATTCTTGGCTGCATATTTCTCTCGTTTAGTGCTCTGAATATATCATGCCAGTCCTTTCTGGCTTGCCAGGTCTCTGTGGATAGGTCTGTTGCCAATCTAATGTTTCTTCCATTGTAGGTTACAGATCTCTTCCCCAAGCTGCTTTTAAGATTTTCTCTTTGTCTCTGAGACTCGTAAGTTTTACTATTAGATGTCGGGTTGTTGGGGCGCCTGGGTGGCTCAGTCGGTTAAGCGTCTGCCTTCGGCTCAGGTCATGATCCCAGGGTCCTGGGATCAAACCCCACATTGGGCTCCTGGCTGAGCGAGGAGCCTACGTCTCCCTCTCCCTCTGCCTCTCTCCCTCCTCATGCTCTCTCTCTGTCTCTATATCTCTGTGTCTCAAATGAATAAATAAAATCTTTACATGTTGGGTTGTTGACCTATTTTTATTGATTTTGAGAGGGGTTCTCTGTGCCTCCTGGATTTTGATGTCTGCTTCCTTCCCCAAATTAGGGAACTTCTCTCCTATAATTTGCTCCAATATACCTTCTGCCCCTCTCTCTCTTTCTTCTTCTTCTGGGATTCCAATTATTCTAATGTTGTTTTGTCTTATGGTATCCCTTATCTCTCGAATTCTGCCCTCGTGATCCAGTAGTTGTTTTTTTCTCTTTTTCTCAGCTTCTTTATTTTCCATCAATTGGACTCTTGTATCGCTGATTCTCTCTTCTGCCTCATTTATGCTAGTAGGTAGCACCCCCATTTTGCTTGCACCCCATTAATAGCCTTTTTGATTTTGACTTCGTTAGATTTTAGTTCTTTTACTTCTCCAGAAAGGGTTTCTCTAATAACTTCCATGCTTTTTTCAAGCCCAGCTAGTATCTTTAAACTGATGATTCTGAACTCTAGATCCAACATCTTACTAATGTCTGTATTGAGTATGTCCCGGCCAGTAGGTACTACCTCTTGTTCTTTTTGTTGAGGTGATTTTTTCCATCTTGTCATTTTGCCCAGAGGAGAATAGATTAATGAGAGAACAAAATGTTAACAGTGTAACAACGTCCCAGAAAACATACTCTAAACAAATCAGAAATGACCTGAAGCCAGGGGAAAAGAAAGGGGAAGAAAGAAAAAAAGAAAGCGAAAAAAAAAAAAGAAAGAAAGAAAAAGATGAAAACAAACAAAAACAGAACAGAACAAAACAATAAAACAGAATATGATAAAATATAATCAGGCTCGTGCACAGATCAATGCCACACACTAGATTTGGGTATTTTTTTGTCTGTTAGAAGAAAGTGCCTCCCAAAATTTTAAAGAAAGAAAAGCTTATATATGTACAAAAATAAGGGTTGATATGATGAAGGGATGGAATATGACTGTAAAGAGGAAAATTATAAAAAAAAAATTATAAAAGGAATTGATAAGAAGTTGTTTGAAAATAGAAGAGGATTTAAAAAACAAAACCGAGAGAATGCGATCAGGCAGGAGAGTAGAACAAAACCATACACTAGAGATTTAGGGTATATTTTGATCTGTTAGAAGAAACTATCTCAAAATTTTTAAGAGAAAACAACTTATATATATATGCCAAAAATAAGGGTAACCAGTATGAAGGGATAGAATATGACTCTAAAAGTGAACAATAAAAATGTTTTTTAAGAAAGGGATTGATAAAATGTTAGTTGAAAAAGGGAAAAAGAGAAATTAAAAAAAAAAGACAGTTAAAAAAAAAAGTAACTTTGAAAGACTAAAGAATCATGGTAAAAAAAAGCCATGGATTCTATGTGCATTATTCCCCTAGCGCTGGATTTCTGCCATTCTCATTGATCAGTAAACTTGGTCTTGGCTGGCTGTTCTCGAAGATCTTCTTGGGGAGGGGCCTGTTGCCATGGTTCCCAAATGTCTTTCCCGGAGGCAGAATTGCCCCACCCTTGCCAGTCAGGGCTAAGTAATCTGCTTGGGTTTGCTCTTGGGAGCTTTTGTTCCCTGCAAGCTTTCCGTACATCTTTGGAGGCTGAGAGTGAAAATGGTGGCCTCCCAATCTCCACCCCTCAGGAGCCGAGAACTCGGGGCCCCACTCCTCAATGCGCCCCCAGAGAAAAGCAGTCCGTCAATCCTGTCTCCCTGGTCTCCGTCCGCACTCCATGCTCACCTGGCCTGTTACCCAGCATTTCTATCTCTGACACCTGGCTCAGTGTGGAGTCTCCAAACCCAGCAGATCCCTGCAGTGCACGCCCGCGCCACTCTTCCCAGTGGAGGAAGGGGAGTATCCCCGGATCTGCCGCTTTTTGGGTGCCTGCTGGAGGAGCAGTGGCCCAACTCTGCCACGGATCAAATTTATGGCAACCCCGAGCTGAGAGCCCACACCTCAGCTCCATCTCTGCAGCCCGCTTCCCTGCTCCAATACCTGGGAGCTCTGCCACACCTCCGAGGGTCCTGAGACTACACTGTCCTGCGAGGGTTCCATGCCCCACTTATCCACTGGAGCGATGTCCCTCAGCAGAGACGACTTCTAAAAGTTCTGATTTTGTGCTCCGTGGCTCTATCACTTGCCAGAAGCGGCGAGCGGTCGTCCCCTCCCCCACCATCTATCCTCCCAAATATCACCTCGGATTCCCTTCTCCCCACGTCCTACCTTCCAGAAAGTGGTCGCTTTTCTGTTCAGAGAATTGTTGCTATTCTTGTCTTTGATCTCCTGTTGAGTTTGTAGGTGTTCAGAATGGTTTGATCCCTATCCAGCTGCATTCCTGAGACCAGATGAAATCCAGGTCTCCTACTCCTCCACCATCTTGCTCCACCGCCAGGCATCTAATTTCTTTTAACAAGCAGTCCTAAACACACCCCGTACGTAATTTTTTTCTTTTGTTTGTTTGATTTGGTTTTCATTTTTTGTTTGTTGTTTTTCTCTGCTGTTGTTGTGATTGCTGTTTTATGTCTTTCTTACTTCCTTTTTT
>NW_025412155.1:0-3544 GCF_002201575.2 Neomonachus schauinslandi | reverse complement strand
GCCTACTGCAAACACACTTTTGCTGGGAAGCCTACCTGAGCTCCCCCACACCACCTGTCTCTGCCTGGCAAAAGGAGCTTGCCTTTGTCTGACCTCCTGGAGCCTGGTGCCCAGATGGCCCACTCAGGTGTGGAGACAGGACAAACGTCAGGAAACAAACCAAACAAAATCAATAGTTAAGTAACCAAGGAATTGGGGCACATGTCTGCTTGTTGCTATTTGCATGTAGTCTCCCGGGGAGAATATCCTGGAAATGTAACCAGTTTTGTGGTGCCATGGCTGTCTCTAGGGAGTGGGCTGGGTGCTGAGCATAAACAAGGGAGACCTATCTTAACTGGATATCCTTCATAACGTTTGGGTTTTTACCATATGTGTACAATCATTTTTTAAAAAGTCAATAACTATAATATCAAACCACAGAGAAAACCACAAATTCCAAAATGCAGAAATCATTAGTGGCCATAGTCACAGACCAGGTTATAAATAATTGAAGTTCCAACGACATCAAAACAAGATGGATGACAAGCATTATTAAACAGAAGGCTGAAAGTCTCTCCTACAACCATAAACAAAATCAAGAATACAATGAGCAACTATTTTGAAACTAAAAATACTATCAATTTAAATGAGATGAAAGCAGGATTTTTCAGAGGACACTTTTTTAATGCTTATATATCAGGAAATATTAAGAGGAAATAAAGGAAGAAAATAAGCCAGAACAAGGATGGCCGGGAAACCAGGGAGGGAGAAGAATTTGTCAGCCACCCTGAATCCACAAGAAATGTCATTTCTGAACAAGTTTCAGATCTGAGGTGTCATCATTAGGAACATTCAATTTATTCATGCCTTACCAGTAGCTTCTCAACTGGTTCCTTCGTCTGACCCAATGTCCCTCGCCTCCAATCCATTGGGAATTACCCCTCCCCCCAAAATCCGATGCTGCCACGTTCATTTTAAAACTGTAACAGCTTCCCAAATGACCTCCTATGGAATATTCTGAATCTCATAGTGTGTCTAGCTTCATCTTCCACCCCTCTCTCCTGGGCCCTTGGTCCCAGCTCTGTGGGCCCAAGTCTAAAACACACCCCACTCCTCTATGCTACCAGATCTCTCATCTAGCTGCCCCAGTGGCCCATACCCACCTCCCCACATGGCCAAATTTGACTCTTCAAGCTTTAGCTCAAATGTCACTTCTTCTGTGAAGCTTTGCTAGACTTTCCCTGGAAGTTTCTCATCCACAGGGCTTTGTTCATGCCTCTAGTGTAGTGATTTCTACGTGTTTTGTAATGTCTGCCTCACCCAAGGAGTTAGGGCGGAGACTATGCCTTATTCATCTTTGTATTCCTAGCTCCACCCACCCCAGCAGAGAGCCTGGTGACTAGACTCCCCTCAAACGGAAGTTGAGTGCCTCAAGTGACTTCGTAAGAAGCAAACGAAAGCGAAAAGACTTCCCAGTCCCAAGACACCCCATAGACCCATCTTAAAGTCTCCTGCCCTCCATGGATCTCAGTCTAACAGACTGTTGCTGTTCATGATGGTACTCAGACCATCCCTTTGCTTGGCTGAAGCTTATTTTGCTCACTCTTTAGGACCTAGGTGCACTGCTGAGGATGTCTGGACTCTGTTCACAAAAAACAATCCCCTTTCCTTTATGATTCTCCTTCTCTTTGATGGGCCTTGCCCAGATGGGTTCCCACCCAGGTCCTTGTACACACATGTCAGTGACTCCACATCCTGCTCCAGGACCTGGGTCTGGGCTGAGGCCATATTTAGCTCCTGATGCAGTGTCTCAGACCTAAAGGAGAAAAGCAGATGCATTCAGTTATGCATCTGGTTGTTTTTCTACATTCCTCCTGATCTCCTGATTGGATAGCCCAAACTGAAGATTTACCTTTGGTTACTCTTCTACAACCTCAAGAGAAAAACACTATACGGCGGCTGAGCGCCCACCAACATTCTGTGGGTGAAGGTGACGGGCCCTCCCAGCGTCACCAGCACCAGACAGCTGTCAGGATCTTAAAGGCAGGGCCCTGGCATCCTGAGCACTCAGAAAAGAATCTGGCACACTGTCAGCCCTTCATCGAAAAGTCAACTGGATGATGCATTACGCAGGCCACATAGCAGGGTCAGTCCAGAGGTTATGAGTGGTGCCCACTCCCCCAGCCCAGTACAGCCTGCAAATCCCAGCCAGGAAAGCCCATGTTCCAGGCAGGCAAATGGGAGGAGAAGAGGGACCTCAGATGGGGAGGCTCTGAACATTCCACCCACAGCTCCCAGCACAGGCTCTATCCTTCAGATGCCTGAGTCCAAAACTAGCTTTCTGGTACACATTTGAATTTGAAAAAAATGAAACATTTTTCCATCTTCAAAAGAATTTTAGAACACAAGCTTCTAGAAAGCAGATTTTCCTTTCTGTAGAACAGCAAGCACAGCACTTTTTATTCATAAATATTATTTGATAAGGAGAATACTTTACAAAATGAACAAATATTCCTGGTTTGTTATTTTAGGAGGTAACTCCTAGAATGAGAACCTTGTGTGTCAGGTAGAGAAGTCTTTATTACCTCAACAGAGGGTGATGAATGTGCTTCCAGTGCATAATCCTGAAAAAGGAATCCTTTCTATTAGTGGTAAAATTAGTATCCTCTCGAGACTGTATGTAGTATTTCAATTTTAAACCTAAGATTGGTTGGGGAAACTCAAAGAAACTTAATCATTCCCCTACTCTTCCCATCCAGTGTTTGAACTCCCATCTAAATCTCTATCAGGATAACAAGCTCAGGACCTCTCAAAAAATCCTACCCCATTTTCAAACATTTCTATTAGAAAATATTTCTTTACGGCCAATCCAGTTCTTTTTCCTTAGAATACTCTTTGCTAACCAAAAAAACCTGAGACTCACTACCAGATGCTGGCATCTAAACTCTGCTTCTGCTTTGTACCAGGCCTACATATGTGGCCATGTTCCAAACCCTACAGCCCATCTCTGCTGACATGCAGAGGCACATTTTTGAGTGAGGAATTTGACCTCCACCTTCTGTAAAGAATGTCTGTTGGGGTTAAGCATGGGTCCTGGGGCTCTTAGCCTCTTGAGTTCTTATCTTAAAAGGAAGATGTTATTTTAAATATGTTATATTAAATATATTTTTAAAGGTGATTCATGTTAAGTATGGCTGACTGTATTTTGACCAAAACTTACCCAATCCACAAGGACTCCCTTTCCCCAACCAAGCAATCCACCATCTTACCCCACCTTTTGCACTCTCCTCAGTACCCACACCTCAAATGGTGCTGGCAAGGAAGGGCTTTCTCTGCAGAGATGGGCTCCAACACTTGCCCCCAGCCACTCTGGCCCTTTGTTCCAGGAGTTCACCACCCCCATCTCCTGCTTGTGACAGACCCTCTGCCCAGACGCACTGAGGGATCCTGACTAGACAAGCTACCCTAGCCCTTGGGTCCTTGTCCCACGTCCAGCATAAACAGGACAGCAGGAAAATCCAGAATTGGAACGATCCCCCACGCTCAGCAGAGGAAAGGGACAAAG
>NW_025412154.1:0-3544 GCF_002201575.2 Neomonachus schauinslandi | reverse complement strand
GCCTACTGCAAACACACTTTTGCTGGGAAGCCTACCTGAGCTCCCCCACACCACCTGTCTCTGCCTGGCAAAAGGAGCTTGCCTTTGTCTGACCTCCTGGAGCCTGGTGCCCAGATGGCCCACTCAGGTGTGGAGACAGGACAAACGTCAGGAAACAAACCAAACAAAATCAATAGTTAAGTAACCAAGGAATTGGGGCACATGTCTGCTTGTTGCTATTTGCATGTAGTCTCCCGGGGAGAATATCCTGGAAATGTAACCAGTTTTGTGGTGCCATGGCTGTCTCTAGGGAGTGGGCTGGGTGCTGAGCATAAACAAGGGAGACCTATCTTAACTGGATATCCTTCATAACGTTTGGGTTTTTACCATATGTGTACAATCATTTTTTAAAAAGTCAATAACTATAATATCAAACCACAGAGAAAACCACAAATTCCAAAATGCAGAAATCATTAGTGGCCATAGTCACAGACCAGGTTATAAATAATTGAAGTTCCAACGACATCAAAACAAGATGGATGACAAGCATTATTAAACAGAAGGCTGAAAGTCTCTCCTACAACCATAAACAAAATCAAGAATACAATGAGCAACTATTTTGAAACTAAAAATACTATCAATTTAAATGAGATGAAAGCAGGATTTTTCAGAGGACACTTTTTTAATGCTTATATATCAGGAAATATTAAGAGGAAATAAAGGAAGAAAATAAGCCAGAACAAGGATGGCCGGGAAACCAGGGAGGGAGAAGAATTTGTCAGCCACCCTGAATCCACAAGAAATGTCATTTCTGAACAAGTTTCAGATCTGAGGTGTCATCATTAGGAACATTCAATTTATTCATGCCTTACCAGTAGCTTCTCAACTGGTTCCTTCGTCTGACCCAATGTCCCTCGCCTCCAATCCATTGGGAATTACCCCTCCCCCCAAAATCCGATGCTGCCACGTTCATTTTAAAACTGTAACAGCTTCCCAAATGACCTCCTATGGAATATTCTGAATCTCATAGTGTGTCTAGCTTCATCTTCCACCCCTCTCTCCTGGGCCCTTGGTCCCAGCTCTGTGGGCCCAAGTCTAAAACACACCCCACTCCTCTATGCTACCAGATCTCTCATCTAGCTGCCCCAGTGGCCCATACCCACCTCCCCACATGGCCAAATTTGACTCTTCAAGCTTTAGCTCAAATGTCACTTCTTCTGTGAAGCTTTGCTAGACTTTCCCTGGAAGTTTCTCATCCACAGGGCTTTGTTCATGCCTCTAGTGTAGTGATTTCTACGTGTTTTGTAATGTCTGCCTCACCCAAGGAGTTAGGGCGGAGACTATGCCTTATTCATCTTTGTATTCCTAGCTCCACCCACCCCAGCAGAGAGCCTGGTGACTAGACTCCCCTCAAACGGAAGTTGAGTGCCTCAAGTGACTTCGTAAGAAGCAAACGAAAGCGAAAAGACTTCCCAGTCCCAAGACACCCCATAGACCCATCTTAAAGTCTCCTGCCCTCCATGGATCTCAGTCTAACAGACTGTTGCTGTTCATGATGGTACTCAGACCATCCCTTTGCTTGGCTGAAGCTTATTTTGCTCACTCTTTAGGACCTAGGTGCACTGCTGAGGATGTCTGGACTCTGTTCACAAAAAACAATCCCCTTTCCTTTATGATTCTCCTTCTCTTTGATGGGCCTTGCCCAGATGGGTTCCCACCCAGGTCCTTGTACACACATGTCAGTGACTCCACATCCTGCTCCAGGACCTGGGTCTGGGCTGAGGCCATATTTAGCTCCTGATGCAGTGTCTCAGACCTAAAGGAGAAAAGCAGATGCATTCAGTTATGCATCTGGTTGTTTTTCTACATTCCTCCTGATCTCCTGATTGGATAGCCCAAACTGAAGATTTACCTTTGGTTACTCTTCTACAACCTCAAGAGAAAAACACTATACGGCGGCTGAGCGCCCACCAACATTCTGTGGGTGAAGGTGACGGGCCCTCCCAGCGTCACCAGCACCAGACAGCTGTCAGGATCTTAAAGGCAGGGCCCTGGCATCCTGAGCACTCAGAAAAGAATCTGGCACACTGTCAGCCCTTCATCGAAAAGTCAACTGGATGATGCATTACGCAGGCCACATAGCAGGGTCAGTCCAGAGGTTATGAGTGGTGCCCACTCCCCCAGCCCAGTACAGCCTGCAAATCCCAGCCAGGAAAGCCCATGTTCCAGGCAGGCAAATGGGAGGAGAAGAGGGACCTCAGATGGGGAGGCTCTGAACATTCCACCCACAGCTCCCAGCACAGGCTCTATCCTTCAGATGCCTGAGTCCAAAACTAGCTTTCTGGTACACATTTGAATTTGAAAAAAATGAAACATTTTTCCATCTTCAAAAGAATTTTAGAACACAAGCTTCTAGAAAGCAGATTTTCCTTTCTGTAGAACAGCAAGCACAGCACTTTTTATTCATAAATATTATTTGATAAGGAGAATACTTTACAAAATGAACAAATATTCCTGGTTTGTTATTTTAGGAGGTAACTCCTAGAATGAGAACCTTGTGTGTCAGGTAGAGAAGTCTTTATTACCTCAACAGAGGGTGATGAATGTGCTTCCAGTGCATAATCCTGAAAAAGGAATCCTTTCTATTAGTGGTAAAATTAGTATCCTCTCGAGACTGTATGTAGTATTTCAATTTTAAACCTAAGATTGGTTGGGGAAACTCAAAGAAACTTAATCATTCCCCTACTCTTCCCATCCAGTGTTTGAACTCCCATCTAAATCTCTATCAGGATAACAAGCTCAGGACCTCTCAAAAAATCCTACCCCATTTTCAAACATTTCTATTAGAAAATATTTCTTTACGGCCAATCCAGTTCTTTTTCCTTAGAATACTCTTTGCTAACCAAAAAAACCTGAGACTCACTACCAGATGCTGGCATCTAAACTCTGCTTCTGCTTTGTACCAGGCCTACATATGTGGCCATGTTCCAAACCCTACAGCCCATCTCTGCTGACATGCAGAGGCACATTTTTGAGTGAGGAATTTGACCTCCACCTTCTGTAAAGAATGTCTGTTGGGGTTAAGCATGGGTCCTGGGGCTCTTAGCCTCTTGAGTTCTTATCTTAAAAGGAAGATGTTATTTTAAATATGTTATATTAAATATATTTTTAAAGGTGATTCATGTTAAGTATGGCTGACTGTATTTTGACCAAAACTTACCCAATCCACAAGGACTCCCTTTCCCCAACCAAGCAATCCACCATCTTACCCCACCTTTTGCACTCTCCTCAGTACCCACACCTCAAATGGTGCTGGCAAGGAAGGGCTTTCTCTGCAGAGATGGGCTCCAACACTTGCCCCCAGCCACTCTGGCCCTTTGTTCCAGGAGTTCACCACCCCCATCTCCTGCTTGTGACAGACCCTCTGCCCAGACGCACTGAGGGATCCTGACTAGACAAGCTACCCTAGCCCTTGGGTCCTTGTCCCACGTCCAGCATAAACAGGACAGCAGGAAAATCCAGAATTGGAACGATCCCCCACGCTCAGCAGAGGAAAGGGACAAAG
>NW_025412153.1:0-3546 GCF_002201575.2 Neomonachus schauinslandi | reverse complement strand
GGGTGTGTGGGGGGGCGGGTGTGGGGGGGCCGGTGTGTGTGTGGGCGGGTGTAGGGGGGCGGGTGTGTGTGTGTGGGGGGGCGGGTGTGTGTGTGTTTGGGCGGGTGTGTGTGTGTGGGCAGGTGTGTGTGTGGGCGGGTGTGTGTGTACGTGTGTGTGTGTGTGCACACGCGCATGCTCACGGGCTTCCCTGGGCTGGGACGAGGCTCTTCACGGCCAAGGGCCATTTGCGCCATTTGTGTGGCTATGAGGATGGACCCTTGGGGGAAAACCAGGGCTTGGGCTTGGGCGTGTGCGGGGCCCACAGGCTGCTCTGCCTGAGGGTGACCAGCGCCAGGCCGCCAGCCGCGGGCTCCTGCAGACACTGCCGGACACCGTGCATTCTGGTGGCCACTGCTAGCCGGCCTTCAGCAATGCTTCTTCCCAGGGCTCCCCTAAGTGACTGGCGTGGTCAGGCCACAATCAAGCATGTGATGCGAACAAGAGCATGTGCGCACGGGTCTCTAAGATCCAGAGTCCAGATCTGGCGTCTGGACATCTCAGAAGGGGCTGTGAGCCTGGTCCAGGAGCTGGAGGGGCAGGACACCTGAGCTCTCGGCCACAGCTGCTCGTCCCCGCGGCGTTTCTGCCAATACAGAGGGTGAAACCCCAGAAGGCTCCTCCTTTGTTAAGGGGAGAGGCTGCAGCACCACGCTGGGCCGCTGGGCGGTGGGTCACTTGCTTCCTCTGCGGTGTTGCCACGGCAATGGCTGGGTGTCCTCACAAACAGGGACCCCCAGGAAAGAAGCAAGGCCGTAAGCTGTAGGACCGCACTTCCTGCGCCGGCCCCCACCTTCCCACTCTTGCCTCATCTCCAGGGCCCATCTGAGGATCTGGTGGTCACAGGGGCATCAGGAGGTTCCTCAGAGTTGTTGGGGTCCGTGGCCAAGGCACACTGTACCCCCATTGTCTTAGCTCTTTCCCCATAAACTGGAGAGAAACAAGACATGCTGGTCCGAACACTTCCTCCCCTCCACAAGTAACAGCTCAGCCAGCGCTCCTGCGAGAGCCAGACCTGGGACAAGGGAAAAGGGTCCCCAGGCCTCACAGCTGGATAAGAGCCCCCATCCCTGCCAGATTTCACAGCAAGCACCCTAACTCAGAACCCAGGGCCTCCTGACAGGTCTGGGCCGGGTAGGGGACAGAAGGTGGCCAGGCCCATCTACCCACAAATGGACAGCAGTAGGCATTCCCAGAAGCCTCCGTGTGAGCTCCAGCCCAGCCCTTCCGCAAGTGAAGAGAGGAAGGGGGTGCCTCTCATACAGGGCACGCAGGGCAGTGGGGAGGAGGAGGCCTGACCAGGGAAGGTCAGAACCGATTCAAGACTGGGCCATGAGGGCAGAGAGCGGCTGGAGTGCAGGACAAGGGCCAGGACATTCCTACTCAAACACCCAATCGTGCCCACTGTGCAAAAGCTAGTCACATCTCTGAAAAACGCACCCAGGTCAGGGAACTCTGGACTCACAAGGGGACACCCCACCTGCAGGAGACGGGCCTTTGCTTCCTGAAGGGCTGTGCCCTTCTATTGCCTCAACCTTTGCTTCCTGACGGTCCGGCAGCCTGACCAGGTGCCCCCTTGAGGAGGCTCTGCAGACCCCAGTCCCAAGTGAGACCTGGACTCTGTCCCACAGACAGCATCACCGGGAGACGGTATCTTCCAGCAAGGAGGACATTCAGGTTGGCAAAGCCAGATCCCCACCCACTGGCCACACCCGCCACAGCGCTGCCCCCGCCCAGGTTGGGCGCATCAGCCACAGCCAGTGACCACCCAGGTCCTCGGACCACAGCGGCCACAGTGGCTGCGGGAATGCAGAGGGCAGCGGGGGTCGTAGGGGAACAGGGGTGAGGGGTGACAGACGTCACCATTTTCCAACAAACTGGAAAGTTTGAAAATACAATCTCCTATTCACAATAACAAAGACAGATAACATGCACAACAGCTTAAAATGTAATAACTATAAAACAATAGATAATAAACATAACAGGATGCAAAGGATTAATATGAAAATATAACATTTGAATAAAAAAGTATTAGATCCCTAGTTGGGGAAATTATCAACTTTCCCTTAATCTTTAAATGTAATTCCTACCCGCATTTCATGAGTTTATTTTGATCTTGACAGCATTTATTTAATAAGTTCAAATGGAAAAATAAATATGAGGACAGCCGGCATCTTGGAAGAGCATGGGGGTGCTGGAGGGCAGGAAGCAAGTACAGCTGGACCCGGCAGCCCAGGGGCGGTGGGCTTGCAGAATCAGTGTTAAATTCCAGGTGGGTAAAGGATTCTTCTCCAAAACAGTGTTTCCTCTGTTCCGGCTGTAAACGCAGTAGTTAGTGATACCGGTCGCACAAGCGCACTGAGAGCTGAGGCCGGTGGGAGGGGGCGGCTGGGGACCTGGAGGGGGCAGGGAGGGGACGGGGACAGGGAAGGGCGGCCAGGGACTGAGAGGGGGCAGCTGGGGACACGGAGGGGGCAGAGAGGGGGAGCGAGGGGGGAGGGAAGGGGCGGCTGGGGATACGGAGGGGGCAGCTGGGGACGAGGGGGGCTGGGGACAGGGAGGGGGTAGGGGGGCAGGAAAGGGGAGGCCGGGGACAGAGAGGGGGCAGGAAGGGGGCGACCGGGGACGGTCGGGGGCGCACCCCGCAAGCTCCCCCCGGGGAAGGCGGTGTGTCCGCCCTCGCCTCTCACCGCGCCCGCAGCCGCAAAGAGCAGCTGGAGAAGCAGGGCCGCCCCTTGCCCGGGGGCCCAGAGCCCCGCAGAAGGAGCAGAGAAGGGCGCTCAGCCAGCCGCCCCGCAGAGGGGCACGGACCCGAGGCCCCGGCCCCCGGGGTCGGCGTGACTGCTCAAGGCGCCGCAGACCCCCGACCCTGGAGGCACCGAGTCGGCCGGCGCCGAGTTCGCAGCCGCCATGGGCACCGCCCTCCCCGCCGGCCGCTGGTCCCGGTCACATGACCCACCAGGACCAATCAGAGTGCAGCACCCCGCGTGGTTGGTGCGGGGCAGGAGCACGTGGTCGCACCCAGCCAATCAGAGGGCAGCGTGCGGGTCCGAAGCCCGCCCCGGCTGGTGAGAGAGGCCCGGCGGAATCCCCGGGCAGCGCCCCCGCCCCAGCCCTTCCCCTCGCGGAGATGGGAGATGTTCGCTCACATCCGCCTGTCACCCTCTGCGGCTCACTTGGATCAAGTGTTACTAGCGACCCGAGGCCCCAGGCACCAGCGTACAGCTCCTGCCAAGGACTGTCACGCTCGTCACCGCGGAGGCGTCCACCTGCCCCACCCGCTCACCTGTCCCCACCCGCTCACCTCCTGTCCCCACCCGCTCACCTCCTGCCCCCACCCGCTCCCCCGTCCCACCCGCTCACCTCCTGCCCCCACCCGCTCCCCCGTCCCACCCGCTCACCTCCTGTCCCCACCCGCTCACCTCCTGGTCCCCACGCGCTCCCCCGTCCCACCCGCTCACCTCCTGCCCCCACCCGCTCACCCGTCCCACCCGCTCACCTCCTGTC
>NW_025412152.1:0-3547 GCF_002201575.2 Neomonachus schauinslandi | reverse complement strand
TTTTTAATTTCAAATTGCTACTCAGCTCAAGATCAAATTCATATTTATTTTCATTTTAAAGTCTGGCTTCTTTTTCATTTCACACCAGTGGTTCACTTTATTATGAATATTTTCTTCACTGTGACTTAGTACAATATGTATATATATAATTAGAGTAATGATTACCAAACATTTTGACAAGTATGGAAAATAGTAGTTAATGTTTTCCATCTGCTACATGGTATGTCACCCAAAGAACCATTGATCCTACAGAATAAGGAAACACCTACACAAGTACATGACAGAAATATAAATGTCTAATGAATTTGTTTTGATCATTTACTTACACATTTTTATAAACGTTACCATATGTTGTTGAAATTAGCCATTATCAAAATCAATGCCTGAATGTTGTCACTTCCAGAGCTTCACTCTGGAAAGCGTTTTAAAATTGTAATTATTCTATTTCTGTAAAATGTATCGTCCTTTATTTCTAAATATCTAATTTCTAAAATTCAACTTAAGAGCTGAAATCTCTTCCTTATAACACCTTTAGCGGTGTTGTTGCAAAATCTTTTGTTGGTTTGGCAGACTTAAGTTCTTCCAAGAGTCAAAACCTATATCTAAGGACCTCAAATCCAGACTGTCAACTGCAGAAAGGGAATGTTGAAAGCTTCATACCTTCAGTCTGCAGGCCTGGAAAGGAAGCACTGCAGATTATCGTGTTCTAGGAGCTTGCTGCAGAGTCTGGGGACCCATCTGTTGCTGCCCTACTCAGCCTTCCCAGGGACTGTGCTGGGCGAAGACAGCTCAGTCAGGACAACACAGGAAAGTCTAAGAAACTCTTCCTAGATTGAGTCCATTTCACTGAACTGGCACAAAAGAAGAGCTCAGAAAGGCATAACCAGACAATTGCTTTATGTATTCTAAATATTGACATAGTTCTTTTGTTGTGTATTGGGCATTTGAGTTTGTACAAAGTGCTAGCACTATTTTACACTCCTTAGAAGCAGGTGCTCTAGTTGGTCCCCATTTAACTCGCCCAGGTTACACACCCAAGATGTTGCCCAGCTGGGAGGTGAACACAGGTGCCTAACTAATAGAGCTCATGCCACTAACCAGTGCACAATCCTACCTCTGAATAAATGATTGTGGGGGCTAGATTTATTGGTATAAATGACACAAACACACTTCCTGTCTTCTTGCCTGAGGTTATATTATTAGGGATTTAACTAAGCAGCCTTTCTAGCCTGATTTTTTTTAGTCTTTTTTTAAAAAATATTTTATTTATTTATTTGACAGAGAGAGACACAGCGAGAGAGGGAACACAAGCTGGGGGAGTGGGAGAGGGAGAAGCAGGCTTCCCGTGGAGCAGGGATCCTGATGCGGGACTCGATCCCAGGACCTTGGGATCATGACCTGAGCCAAAGGCAGACGCTTAATGACTGAGCCACCCAGGCGCCCCTTTTTCAGCCTTTTTAAAAAAAATTATTTGAGAGAGAGAGAGCACAAGCAGGGGGAGCAGCAGGCAGAGGGAGAAGCAGACTCCCCACTGAGCAGGGAACCCGATATGGGACTCGATCCCAGGACCCTGGGATCATGACCTGGGCCGAAGTCAGACACCCAACCGACTGAGCCACTCAGGGGCCCGTATTTTTTTTTTTTTTATATATTGCATGTGCAAATTCCACACAGTAAAAATTTTTTAGAAATAGGAATTAAATCACATAGCTGTCCCATTTGCAGTACTGGCAAAATGAGTATTGAAGAATCTGCTCTGCTCTCAAACTGCAAAGTCAAAAATGAACCCCATAGAGTCATGAGCTCCCGGAAACAGGCAAAACCATGAACATAGGTGCACATGCACATTTTCCCTGAGAAGAAGTCACACGGTTTTTATCAGATATTCACATCCTAAAACATGAAGACGCACTGCACTAAAATCTCTTAAAATGTAAAACTGACTTCCCACGTAACTGTCTTATCCAGGAAGAATGTTAATCCATAAAAGAAAACCTTGCCTGTGATATATTTTTCATGGTAATGTAATGACTTGGTATCCCCCTACCCCACCCCTCCCCCTTGCTCACATGAAATCAGGAGTCCGACTCCTAACTGGCTGAGCCATCTGGGCACCCCAGGAATTTAATCTGTTCTAGGAGTTAACAAATATAAGGATTCCATCCTTCGAGTTGCAAGAAACAAAACAGAATTCACATTCTTGTTATATTATCACTATACAATTAAAGTGTTTGCATCTAGACCTGTCAAGGCACTCCAGTAAGTTCAATGACATTCATGTGGTATCCAATAATTGTTGTGCTTGCTTTTGTTTTTTGTTTTTTTGTTTTTAGATTTACTTATTTATCTGAGAGAGAGAGAGAGAGCATGCTCGCATGAGTCGGGGGGAGGGGCCGAGGGAGAGAATCTCAAGCAGACCCCACACTGAACACGGAGCCCAACTAGGGGCTCAATCTCACGACCCTGAGATCATGACCTGAGCCAAAATCAAGAGTCAACAATCAACCAACTGGGCCACCGAGATGCCCCAAGTGTTTTAATCTTAATAATGGATGGAAGGATGTTTCCTCCTTCTTTTGCAAAAGAAAGGAACTCTATGGCAAGGAAAGGTTTTTTTCCAAACTGGACTACAATATTTCGTCCCAAATATACATTTAATATTTGTTGAACATCAGCATAAAAAGAGATAGAATTATATATAGAAATGCTTACGATGTATCCCTGAGACATCGTTGATGATCTTGCTTTGGACAGACACTTATTCCAGATGTCCAGAAACATTCTTAGGGCATTAAAATGACATTGATGAACAATCCAAGACATGTTTCTTTACTATGCTGTTAACCCAACAGCACCAAGCTCACAATTTAAAGCTTCAGGTAGAACAAAGCCAAATGCCTAGCAAATCAAATAAG
The DNA here is from genome assembly GCF_002201575.2 of Neomonachus schauinslandi. Taxonomy (NCBI): domain Eukaryota; kingdom Metazoa; phylum Chordata; class Mammalia; order Carnivora; family Phocidae; genus Neomonachus; species Neomonachus schauinslandi. The sequence continues at coordinate 632 of NW_025412152.1, read as the reverse complement.
TCACCATCATAGTGATCATGTACAGTAGAAATGTCAGTCTTAATCCAAAACCAAAAACAAAGACAACGGAGGGTGGGGAGGGGAATCTAATCCACAAACAAAAGTGGTTGATAGGAAAAACATACAGAGCATCAATAGGAACCCAGAGCCTATTAAATCTTGGGCCATGAGTCCATTGAGGCTCATGATAAAGCAGCCAAAGAATTACTTTTATCCTTATTGTAGAAACAGACATTTGACTTAGGGCTCTCCTGACCAAGAAAACACAACCATGCATCTTCTTTCAAGAATTTAAGCCCAGTGGGTATACACAATCTTTAAATACAGCCCCTACCATCAGTGGAAATCACAGCAGAAATCTACAAGCTGTTCTCATAATCCCCAGATTTCACTCATTTCACGCTGATAAATGTTTTGAAATTTTACACTCCATTTTCTCTGATGGTGATTTTGCATTCTTAATCAACCTCTCCAGAAATTGTATTTATTTAAATTAGGCATCCTAATAAAAGTGTATAAACACATATACATGAACCCACATCTTATTCTTCCTTGGCTTTTCTCTGAGCCTCTGAACCTGAAAATTTTTCATCATTTCCTTAGAGCTTCTTTATATTACATTGTCCATAACA
>NW_025412151.1:0-3549 GCF_002201575.2 Neomonachus schauinslandi | reverse complement strand
AGTGTAACCTACCTCATCTTGCTCCTTGTTCTCGCATATACAGTCTATATTTATATATAATCATTATTCATATATAAAATTGACATGTTTTATATTTCATATTATATTAAATATAAAAATGTTTAATAATATTTATCATTAAGTATATAAATATATTTTATAATAAATATATATTTTAATATATAAACGTATGTTTGCTTTTCCTTGAGCAAAGGAGTTGCCTTATGTTATCTCATAGAATTACCTACAGAGATTGGTTAGAATTCAATGTGTCTTTAATATTCCAAGATTAATAGATCTTGATTCTATGGAATAATATTAAGTGAGTGCCACACCATTATCTAACTTCTTGTTTATGAACTTGGGCACAAAGAACCCTGATTGGTTACACTAGTGTTCAGCCTGTGGACTTTCAGAAAGGTGAGGCTCCTACCTCCCTAACCATGTTCATCTTCTTCAGACTATTTTTAGGAAAAAAATGTTGCTATGTTTAGCACAAAACATCTCCTGATTCATGGACATCCTCTGGTCTATATACATATTTAAAGGTAAAATAGAATTAAGCAATGTTTTTGCAAACCTATGAGTTAAATGTTATTGGATTGTTTTTTGTTTTCCATTTGAACAGATATATTTTGAGAATTCACCCTGATCTCTCTTTATTTTTATTTTTTTTTTGTGATGGTAGCAGATCTAACAAAAATCATCTGCAACAAAGACAATGCACTTAAGTGTGCCCTAGAGATGAAATTTTCCCTAAAGTTCTTATGCAAACAATATATGAGGATTCACCATGATTAGGCAGTGAGTTCATTTAATTTAAGATGTTAAAAGTCTTACATTATGGTTGAAAAAGTTACTTTTATGTTTAAATTCTACTTTCAACTGAATTTTTACACTAATGATGGAAGGCTTATTGTCTAACTTAAAAAAATAACAACAATCTTACAAATTCATCATGTGGTAATAGTCGCTAACACGTTTCAAATTATAGATTCTAAAAGTTTTCTTTTTCAATTTATTGTTCTGTTTCTTTGCAGCAGTGCCTCTCATTGAATAGCTTAATTATTAAGAATACATGTGGTTTGGGCGCCTGGGTGGCCCAGTCGGTTAAGCATACAACCCTTGGTTTCAGCTCAGGTCAGGATCTCAGGGTTTTTTTTTTGTTTGTTTTTTTTTTAAAGATTTTATTTATTTATTTGACAGAGAAAGACACAGCGAGAGAGGGAACACAAATGGGGAGTGGGAGAGGGAGAAGCAGACTCCCTGCTGAGCAGGGAGCCCGATGCGGGACTCGATCCCGGGACTACAGGATCATGACCTGAGCTGAAGGCAGTCGCTTAACCAACTGAGCCACCCAGGCGCCCAAGGATCTCAGGTTTTGAGATGGAGCCCCCAGTGGCCTCTGAGCTCAGTGTGGAGACTGCTTAAAACTCTCCCTCTCAGGCGCCTGGGTGGCTCAGCTGGTTAAGCGACTGCCTTCAGCTCAGGTCATGATCCCGGGGTCCCAGGATCCAGTGTGCTTCTCCCTCTGACCCTCCCCCATCTCGTGCTGTCTCTCACTCTCTCTCAATTAAATAAAATCTTTAAAAACAAAACAAAACCAAACCTCCCTCTCTTTCTCTACCCCAGACCCCAGGCTCATGCACGTTGCTTTTCCTTCTATAAAATAAATGAATAGATCATAAAAAAGAAGAGTATACATGGTTCTTTCTATATAACACTTTGCTATAGATGATCCTCAAGTAATATAATTTTATTAAAAATATATTCAAGAAATTGCTGTGCCTTTCTTAGTACTACACTAAAACGGTAGCAGGAAATCATTTTTATATCTAATTTTGCACATCCATATTTCATTCCTTGATTAATATTTCAATTCAAGTAAAATATCCTAGAAGAATGGACTTTATATGAGGCAATATATATCAGTGGAAATGAATTTGAAATGCTTTATTTAATGAAATAAAATTTATATGTCTGTTTATCTGGTAGAAAGCATACTTTCAAGACTAGATCTTTTTAAAAATTTTTATTATTATTATTATTATTATTTTTTATCAAAGACATGGTTTTGTGAAGGCAAAGAACTACCATTCACAGGAACAGCACTTCAGCCATCCAGGAACTGTTTAGCCTGCTGATTCCATTGAAGTAAGTTAGAAGAAATTGTAGTGCCTTGATGAGTTTACCACAACTCACATTTCGAAGTAAAACCTGCCACTAGTCTCAGACATTATATGTAAAAGTGTGTTTTTCATTCCAATGATGATGTAGACTAAATTGCATTTTTTTTAAAGATTTTATTTATTTGAGAGAAGGAATGAGATAGAGCGTGAGAGGGGGGAGGGTCAGAGGGAGAAGCAGACTCCCTGCTGAGCAGGGAGCCCGATGTGGGACTCGATCCCGGGACTCTAGGATCATGACCTGAGCCGAAGGCAGTCGCTTAACCAACTGAGCCACCCAGGCGCCCTAAATTGCATTTTTACATGCCTATATTTTTATAGGCATACTTCTGAACTGGCTAGGTTATAGTGATATTACTTAAGTGACTGTTTGTCGTATGTCAGGCAACACTGTTAAGTTACTTACCTGCATTAAATAATTTAATTCTTAAAAGTCACCCTCAGTATTAGGTGCTATGATGAGACACGATAGAAAGTTCAGAGTAAACCTCTGAGTAAATAAAGCAAATATTAAGTTCCTGTGCTCCCATCTGGACAGAGTAAACCAGGTTTCCCCAGGTCCCCTCCATCTGTACAAGTCACTTCCACCACAGGCTCCATGTATGGATTCCTAAGGACAAATCTCCGTGTTTATACCATGGGCAACATTTGAAATTTAATTTTCACATAACCATCATAAATAATTTACATTTCTTCTAACATAATACACTTAAAATAGTATTCTAACAAAGAAGCAAGTGAAAATAAAAACAATGAATTGATAAACATGATGAAAACTTATTCAACTGAAATCACAGGCAGATTTGGAGCTAAAGAAACTGAATATTTGAAGCCTCTCACTTGCATAGACTCTTTCCAAAGACATATATGAATTTTGTATTTGTATTTGTTTTTATTTTTTTTCCTTAGGGAGATCTTCCAAAACACTGCATGATCCGGAGTTCTCAAACCTAGATTTGCCCTTTAATATTCTAGAAATATTTCCTTAGTGATTGGTTTTAGGCAAGGGCTAAACATCAAAGGGATTTCTCCTTAATTTAAAATCAGATGTTTGGATTCACGTGTCAATGTTTTTGTCTAAAACTGTTAATGCTTGTCTCCTTCAAGGAGGTATTTTGTTTGTTAGATTTCTGTTTTGTTTTGTTTTATGAAATTGTTATAAGGTATTTTATAGGAAAGTGATAGGACATGTGACCATTTTTTAAAACTGCATATTGTAGTTGGGAGAAAGGAAGATAAGACATATGTACTTATTTAATAGGAAGTTATATCCCATTAAGATCAAGCTGGAATAAGCATGTGTATATTTCCTCAAAAGTGTAACCTACCTCATCTTGCTCCTTGTTCTCGCATATACAGTCTA
>NW_025412150.1:0-3550 GCF_002201575.2 Neomonachus schauinslandi | reverse complement strand
GTTTTGGGAGGCCTCCACGGTTCTCTCTACTTTCTTCTGTTCTGGAACTCAGTGCCTGACTCAGCTGCTCAGAAAATACTTCTCGAAATAGTGCACTTGGGAAGAAGCCTATTTCTTCATAGATCGCCTAGAAACGCGGAATTGTACAGAATCGTTTTTGATCTCTCCGGGAATCCTTGAAGATGTCCCAGGTGGAATGTGGCTTGTTTCACAGACAGATCAGGGAGCCCCGCAGCGCTCCTGCAGTGCCTCCTGTGGCCACCAGAGGGGGGTGTGTGCTCTCAACAAGGACCCTGCTCTGAGACTCCACAGAAGACCCAAGTGAATCTCCTCTGGGACTTCCTTTACAATCAGGCAATTGCTTCCGGATGATTTATTCTAAAGTCTTTGGGATCTACTGACAACTCCGTACAAGTAACAACCTAAGGTCCTACAGTGACTAAATCGTGTCCCTTCTTACATGTGCAGATACAGGAAATTATAAATGAATGAATGAAGGTGGACCTTCACCTCACGTGACACAGAAAATTAACCCCAAATGGATCACAGACCTAAATTTAAGAGCTGAAGCTATAGACCTCTGAGAAGGAAGCATTAGAAGAACTCTCCCTCACCTTAGATTTACCATCTGTTTCTCAAGGATGACCCCAGAATCAACAAGTGGAAGAACAGAGACATGGGTAAGTTGGTCCCCAACAGGACTGCCTGTCCTCTTGGCTCCCCATGTGCTCCAGTCTCCAGGCAGGACCTGTACCAGTCATTTCTTTCTACAACCCACCTAGCAGTAGCCGTTACGTTCTCCGTTTTAGGGATGGGGTCTGTAGCTTCAGAGCCCCGCCTGGCGTCACCCAGCTACCAACAGGCTGAGCAGGGGCTAGAACTGCTGACTCTCTGCCATTGGACTCTGTGCTCCATCGAAATGGCTCCTCCCTGAAACTCAGGTGTGCAAACTCCACATCCAAACCCCGAGGCCTGGGGACCTCACTGAACTCAGGGGGCAGTGGTGCCCGCTCTGACTGGGGCTGGGCCTGGGCCTGTTGTCTGACGACGGCAGGCCTTGGCCCTGAGGCTCTCCCAGTACCAGCCAGCCTTCATCTGGGCAGGAGGAGGTTTCTCCCTGGCACCAGGCACAAAGGTTCATGTAACCTCAGACCTGAGAAGTCCGTTCTGAAGCATCTGGATGCAGCCTTCTTGTCAGGTGGGGCCCCCAGGGGTGGCAGGAACCTGGAGTCAAATCCTGCCTCGGCCTCACTGTGGAGCACGGAAGTCGGAAGTTCCTTACAGCCTGGATTCCCTTATTGGTCAAAAGGGGACAGCCTTTCTACCTTCCTCGTGGAATTGTTATTGGGATTGATTGACATGATTCATGTTCTCAAAAGACACTCAGTAATCCTTAGCTGTACCTGTTTAAGTTAGCCCACTGTGAGCCGGCTGGGGCCATGGGCTCTGGGCCTCTGCCTCAGTCTGTCCCCTCTGCCCGGCAAGCCCGGCTCCCCCTGATTCAGTTGTCCTTCCAGAAAGCCTTCGTCACCTCCCGTATGGGTGACACGTCCCTCGGCTGGGATCCCACAACCCTGGTGCTCCCCCATCAGACCCAGCAAGCCCTGGGACTGGACATCACCCAGAGCTTGTGTCCTGGGCATGGACAATCCCCAGTGTGGGCACTGGCAGCCTGGAGCTCCCTGAACTGTCACCTGGTTTTGGAACAAATGTTGGGGTGCCTGGAGATGGGGCTCTATCCCTCCATAGCAGACAAAATGAGCTGCCCTCAGCTCCATCATGCCTGTCCCCCGTCTGCCCCCACCGTGTAATCACTGGTACATGGCAACTCGGGCCTCCGTGGCTGCCAGGATCCCAGAGGCTTTTGGTGGTTGGTGTTGAAAGTATTTTCTGGAGGTGAATTTGGTTTTGATGGAAACCTCGGGAGGATGAAGCCTGGCCACCCCCTACAAGCCCACACAGAGCCTGTGCCCCTGACTAATATGGTAGCGCCCCAGCCTGTGGCAGCCTCCCCCTCGTGCTCAGAGCTCTCCTCTCTCCCCTGCTGCCCATCCAATGGTGTTTCTCTCTCTTCCTGCAGGGAGAGCCCCCCGTGTTCTGTCTCTGAGGATCTGTCTTCTGTGCCTGGGGAGCTCCATCTTGGGGCAGAGAGGACAGGGGTGACTGGCCATGGCCTCCCATACAGGTCCAGATGAAGTGGACTCCCCCTCACCTGCCGCTGGGGGAGGACAGGGGTCTCCCCCTTCTCCTCACATGGTGTCTTGAGCGGGAAGTGCAGCCCCCTCTCTCGCACAAGCTGAACTTGAGGGATACCATGGTTGGGGCAGGCAGGGGCAGAGGGTCACTGCTGGAGGAGCCTGAGGGCTGTGGAGGGGCTATGCCCAGTGCCAATGCCCCTGGCTGAGGCTCAGTCCATCCTGAAGCTCCCATGTGCACCCAGTGTGCTTTCTAAAGGTCTCTCGTGCTCACAGAGGTGCCAGTGGTTCTCGCTGTCACCACTAACCCTACATCCGGATGAACGCACATCTGGAACTCACTGACCTGCACTGCCATCCGAGGTTCCTCCCTGAGATGATGGGCTCCAGCCAGGATGGCCAGGGCGCAAGCAGACAGGAGGGGCCCGACATGCAGCCCTCTACTGCCTGGAGCACGGCCTGGTTGCTCGCTTCAGAAGCTGAGTTATGGCGCAGGAGGGGCTGGAGTGGCTGGGGTGCGTCCCGGGACGGGCCTGCATGAGGTGTGTCCCAGGACTCGGGGCAGGGATGCTTGTGGGGGAGGACCCATGAGGGGGCTGTGGGCAGGCTCTTCCCTGCTCTGTGGGTCACTGCCAGGGACCCTGATGGCCTCACTGCTGGCTTGTTTTCAGGGCTCATCTCGGGTCTCCGGGGTCCCTCCTTTCCCAAACAAGGCTCCACCGTAATAAAGAGAGCATAGATACAGGAGTCTGTGGCCAATACTCCAGAAATGTGGCTCAAGGGGGTTCCATTTGTTCCTCTAGGAATCAGTCCTAAAGAAATAGAGATTTATGGAGCGGATGTACTTTTCACTGTAATTCTGAGAGGCAAATCCGTATAAATGGCTCAACTGTTCAACATCTGGGGCAGCTGAGGAAATGCTCTGTGGCCACTGAGAATGCCCCAGGGGACAGGAGTGACAGTGTCTGTCCACTGTGGGGACGTCAGGTAGATCAAGAGCCCAGCCCTGGAACCGCCCTGCCCCACCATGTCACACACACACACACACACACACACACTGCACTCAGAGGGAAAGGACTAGAAGATGGACTCATGTGTTAAGGGTGATTATTTCTTGGGAGAAGGAATGTGTCTTCTTTTCTTCATATTCAAACGATTATTTTACTAAATAAACATAATCTGGCTAATACCTAAAGAACTGTTTACTTTAGTACTAAATATATTAGTAGTAAATGGGAAGATTTCATGTGAGATTTTAACATTTTTATAATATGCACATTACAATAAGATAAACGTGGTCTATCCAGGAAAATGAAAGAATTTAAAGGTGTCTCAAGGACCCAGACATTTCTCTT
>NW_025412149.1:0-3551 GCF_002201575.2 Neomonachus schauinslandi | reverse complement strand
ATATATATATATATATATATATATATATATATATATATATATATATAATCAGGCGCCTGGGTGGCTCAGTCAGTTAAGTGTCTGCCTTCGGCTTGGGTCATGATCCCAGAGTCCTAGGATCGGGCCCCGCGTCGGGCTCCCTGTTCTGCGGGAAGCCTGCTTCTCCCTCTCCCACTCCCCCTGCTTGTGTTCCCTCTCTTGCTGTGTCTCTCTGTCAAATAAATAAATTAAATATTTAGAAAAATACATATATATATATAATATCACTCTGGCTGCTAATGAAAAGAGACTGGAGTGGGACAGGGGAAGTTGGGGAAATCCTACCCACCTCAAGATAAGAGAACAGAGGGGCTAGGCTTAGTGGTGGCAGGGGAAGCCATTAGCAGCGGTGGGATTCAAGCTCTGTCTTGAAGGTGGCAGACAGGACCAATGAAAGTAGGCCGTGGAGGGCGCCTGGGTGGCTCAGTTGGTTAAGCGACTGCCTTCGGCTCAGGTCATGATCCTGGAGTCCCGGGATCGAGTCCCGCATCGGGCTCCCTGCTCGGCAGGGAGTCTGCTTCTCCCTCTGACCCTCCCCCCTCTCATGTGCTCTCTCTCATTCTCTCTCTCTCAAATAAATAAATAAAATCTTTAAAAAAAAAAAATGAATAGCCAGCCAAGAACCAAAAAAGGCTTGAGAAAAGAGTCTAATCTGAAGGAAACAAACATAAAAGGGGAACTTGGAGGAAGAAAAATACAGAAAGCTTAGGAAAACTTGTAAAAACCATAATATCCTCAGAAAGATAAATTATTGCAACCATAATCCAAGGATGAAAGATTTTTTTAAAACAAGGTTTTTAGAGAAAAAAGTTCTTAGAAATAAAAATAGGAGAGAGCCCTCAAGGAGATGGAGCATTAATCTCCTGAAGCTTGTGTGAGCTGCACACAGCGTCAGGTCAGGTGATCAAGGTCAATATCAACAGTGTTAGATCATGTTGATAGCGTGTGCCCTTGATGTGATGTGATGAAAATGACATTTAACCTCTGTGGTCTTTGTCGCCACACCACAACGCTGGTCTAATCATAAGAGAAGCAGACAGATCCCAATTGGACATTCTACTAAAGCCCTGACCAATACTCCTCAAAACTCTCAAGGTCATCAAAAACAAGGAAAGCCTGAGAAGTTGTCACAGTCAAGAGTAGCCCAAGGAAACACGACAACTACATATAATGTGATATTCTAACGGGGTCCTAGAACAGAAAAAGGAAATTCAGCGGAAGCTAAGGAAATCTGAATAAACTATAGGTTTTAGTTAATAATGATGCCTTAATATTGGCTCATTAATTGTAACAAATGTACCATATGAATATAAGATGCTAAAAATAGGGGAAACTGAATGTGGAGTATGTGGGAACTCTGTGTATTTTCGGCATCATTTATTTACAATCTAAAACTGTTCTCAAGAAATTTATATTTTTAATATGATGATAGATATGTAAAAGTACCAGAAAGTTTGGAAGACAGAGTTGAATAAATCTTCTAGAAAATAAAACAACTAGGGTGCCTGGGTGGCTCCGTCAGTTAAGCTTCCTGCTCAGTGGGGAGCCTGCTTCTCCCTCTGCCTGCCACTCCCCCTGCTTGTGCTCTTCTCTCTGTCAAATAAATAAATAAAATCTTAAAAGAAGAAGAAGAAAACAACTATAAGCAGATGGGATGCATAGGAAAGAAAGGAAAATTAAGAGGACTAGACCATTAGGTCCAATTAGCTGACAAATAGGAGTCCCAAAAAGAATGTGCAGAAGAAATGAAGGGAATAAAAATACCAGAGAAATAATTCAAGAAGATTTTCCAGAACAGAAAGGCATACATGTCCAGAATGAAAGCGTCCACCAAGTGCCAACTGCAGTGGATCGTAAGAGCCACACCAAAGCACGTCATCATGACATTTCAGACCAATGGTGATCATGATTCTGTAAGCTTCTAAGGAGAAAAATAAAATAATCGTAGTAAAAAATGGTCAGAGATAGAAACAGAGCATCCAAATGGCATCAAATTTCTCAACAGCAACACAGGAAACCAAGAAGACAATGGACTAAAGTCCTCCAAATTGTGAAACCTGTGTGGAAATAACATCACGAGATGGAGGAGCCACAGTGATCGGAGTCCCCTCTCTGACCCTGTTTGACGATGTGAGCAGGAGCTTTGTTGTTTTAAGTTGCCGAGATGGGACTTACCCAAACCCAGTGGATCTCAGTGTGGTCCTCGGATCAGCAGCACCGGCATCACCTGGGATGTGTTAGAAAAGCAGGTTCTTAGCCGCCCCCCTCAGGCCTAATGGTATAGGAAGTCTAGAGGTGGGGCCAGCAATCTGCGTTTTAAGGAGTCCTCCAGGTGATTCCATATGCACCAAAGTTAGAGCACCACCAGCTACCCTATCCAGATGCAGAGAGTAAGTTAGGTAATAAGTAATTGTTCTGAACACATGTCTCTCCTATGTCCCAGCAATCCTACTTCCAAGTGTCTACATTAGACAGAGGTTGACAAAAATGGACTTGGGCAAGGATGTTCATTTGCAACATTGTTTATAATAGAGAAAAAGCACAAAACAACCTAAGTATCCCTCAAATGAGTGATGGAAAATAAACTGTGGTTTACCGATATCATGGATAACTCTTTAGCAATATAAAAGAACACCCCAAACCTACATGTATCAACATGGATAAATCTCTGTGCAACCTTGAGTGAAAGAAAGAAAGAAAGACAAGTTCCAGAAAGGGGTGGAATATCATTAAGTATAATTTTACAATACAAAAATCAAGTCTATAATACATATTCTTTACGGTTTATGCTTTTACACATTGTAAAAACTGTAAAAACACAGATAGTAAGGCTAGATTCTAACTTCAGTAGGGGAAGGGGAGGGAGGAAGTAGGAGAGGAGGGACAGTGGGACTTAACTATCTATTTTATTTCTTCCAAAAGAAAAGGAGACTAGGCACAAATAAGACAAAATTTTAACATCTCAGTACCTAAATAACTATTAAATTACATTTCCTTCTTAAAGTTTAGATTATTTCCTAATTAAAACCTTTAAAGACACAGGTAAATTACATAACCTCAGATACTGGTGAGTGCCAGGGAGGCAAAAAAGCAGAGGATCAAGAGTGGAGGGGTGGAGGGGTCCTAGGAGGGAAGCTGTTTAATACAGATGGTGGGGAAGGCTCCATGGAGGAGGTGACAGTCCAGTGCCTGAATGGCAGAAAAATCTGAAAGACTTTCCAGGCTGAGGAGGAAGCCAAGTATAAAAGGCCAGTGGCAGGAGCAAGATGAGCTTGTTTGAGGAAAGAAAACAAGTCTTCATGGCTGGAGCTAGTGAGCACGGGGGCCAGTGGTAGTTGAGTTAGAAGGGCAGGCAGGGGCCAGACATGGAGGGCCCTAGGAACCAGGTTAGGGGATGTGGGTTTTATTTAGCACCCCACAGGATGCCCCTGAAAGGTTGGAAGCCAGAGTTTGCAAGATCATTAAATATATATATATATATATATATATATATATATATATATATATATATA
>NW_025412148.1:0-3551 GCF_002201575.2 Neomonachus schauinslandi | reverse complement strand
ATATATATATATATATATATATATATATATATATATATATATATATAATCAGGCGCCTGGGTGGCTCAGTCAGTTAAGTGTCTGCCTTCGGCTTGGGTCATGATCCCAGAGTCCTAGGATCGGGCCCCGCGTCGGGCTCCCTGTTCTGCGGGAAGCCTGCTTCTCCCTCTCCCACTCCCCCTGCTTGTGTTCCCTCTCTTGCTGTGTCTCTCTGTCAAATAAATAAATTAAATATTTAGAAAAATACATATATATATATAATATCACTCTGGCTGCTAATGAAAAGAGACTGGAGTGGGACAGGGGAAGTTGGGGAAATCCTACCCACCTCAAGATAAGAGAACAGAGGGGCTAGGCTTAGTGGTGGCAGGGGAAGCCATTAGCAGCGGTGGGATTCAAGCTCTGTCTTGAAGGTGGCAGACAGGACCAATGAAAGTAGGCCGTGGAGGGCGCCTGGGTGGCTCAGTTGGTTAAGCGACTGCCTTCGGCTCAGGTCATGATCCTGGAGTCCCGGGATCGAGTCCCGCATCGGGCTCCCTGCTCGGCAGGGAGTCTGCTTCTCCCTCTGACCCTCCCCCCTCTCATGTGCTCTCTCTCATTCTCTCTCTCTCAAATAAATAAATAAAATCTTTAAAAAAAAAAAATGAATAGCCAGCCAAGAACCAAAAAAGGCTTGAGAAAAGAGTCTAATCTGAAGGAAACAAACATAAAAGGGGAACTTGGAGGAAGAAAAATACAGAAAGCTTAGGAAAACTTGTAAAAACCATAATATCCTCAGAAAGATAAATTATTGCAACCATAATCCAAGGATGAAAGATTTTTTTAAAACAAGGTTTTTAGAGAAAAAAGTTCTTAGAAATAAAAATAGGAGAGAGCCCTCAAGGAGATGGAGCATTAATCTCCTGAAGCTTGTGTGAGCTGCACACAGCGTCAGGTCAGGTGATCAAGGTCAATATCAACAGTGTTAGATCATGTTGATAGCGTGTGCCCTTGATGTGATGTGATGAAAATGACATTTAACCTCTGTGGTCTTTGTCGCCACACCACAACGCTGGTCTAATCATAAGAGAAGCAGACAGATCCCAATTGGACATTCTACTAAAGCCCTGACCAATACTCCTCAAAACTCTCAAGGTCATCAAAAACAAGGAAAGCCTGAGAAGTTGTCACAGTCAAGAGTAGCCCAAGGAAACACGACAACTACATATAATGTGATATTCTAACGGGGTCCTAGAACAGAAAAAGGAAATTCAGCGGAAGCTAAGGAAATCTGAATAAACTATAGGTTTTAGTTAATAATGATGCCTTAATATTGGCTCATTAATTGTAACAAATGTACCATATGAATATAAGATGCTAAAAATAGGGGAAACTGAATGTGGAGTATGTGGGAACTCTGTGTATTTTCGGCATCATTTATTTACAATCTAAAACTGTTCTCAAGAAATTTATATTTTTAATATGATGATAGATATGTAAAAGTACCAGAAAGTTTGGAAGACAGAGTTGAATAAATCTTCTAGAAAATAAAACAACTAGGGTGCCTGGGTGGCTCCGTCAGTTAAGCTTCCTGCTCAGTGGGGAGCCTGCTTCTCCCTCTGCCTGCCACTCCCCCTGCTTGTGCTCTTCTCTCTGTCAAATAAATAAATAAAATCTTAAAAGAAGAAGAAGAAAACAACTATAAGCAGATGGGATGCATAGGAAAGAAAGGAAAATTAAGAGGACTAGACCATTAGGTCCAATTAGCTGACAAATAGGAGTCCCAAAAAGAATGTGCAGAAGAAATGAAGGGAATAAAAATACCAGAGAAATAATTCAAGAAGATTTTCCAGAACAGAAAGGCATACATGTCCAGAATGAAAGCGTCCACCAAGTGCCAACTGCAGTGGATCGTAAGAGCCACACCAAAGCACGTCATCATGACATTTCAGACCAATGGTGATCATGATTCTGTAAGCTTCTAAGGAGAAAAATAAAATAATCGTAGTAAAAAATGGTCAGAGATAGAAACAGAGCATCCAAATGGCATCAAATTTCTCAACAGCAACACAGGAAACCAAGAAGACAATGGACTAAAGTCCTCCAAATTGTGAAACCTGTGTGGAAATAACATCACGAGATGGAGGAGCCACAGTGATCGGAGTCCCCTCTCTGACCCTGTTTGACGATGTGAGCAGGAGCTTTGTTGTTTTAAGTTGCCGAGATGGGACTTACCCAAACCCAGTGGATCTCAGTGTGGTCCTCGGATCAGCAGCACCGGCATCACCTGGGATGTGTTAGAAAAGCAGGTTCTTAGCCGCCCCCCTCAGGCCTAATGGTATAGGAAGTCTAGAGGTGGGGCCAGCAATCTGCGTTTTAAGGAGTCCTCCAGGTGATTCCATATGCACCAAAGTTAGAGCACCACCAGCTACCCTATCCAGATGCAGAGAGTAAGTTAGGTAATAAGTAATTGTTCTGAACACATGTCTCTCCTATGTCCCAGCAATCCTACTTCCAAGTGTCTACATTAGACAGAGGTTGACAAAAATGGACTTGGGCAAGGATGTTCATTTGCAACATTGTTTATAATAGAGAAAAAGCACAAAACAACCTAAGTATCCCTCAAATGAGTGATGGAAAATAAACTGTGGTTTACCGATATCATGGATAACTCTTTAGCAATATAAAAGAACACCCCAAACCTACATGTATCAACATGGATAAATCTCTGTGCAACCTTGAGTGAAAGAAAGAAAGAAAGACAAGTTCCAGAAAGGGGTGGAATATCATTAAGTATAATTTTACAATACAAAAATCAAGTCTATAATACATATTCTTTACGGTTTATGCTTTTACACATTGTAAAAACTGTAAAAACACAGATAGTAAGGCTAGATTCTAACTTCAGTAGGGGAAGGGGAGGGAGGAAGTAGGAGAGGAGGGACAGTGGGACTTAACTATCTATTTTATTTCTTCCAAAAGAAAAGGAGACTAGGCACAAATAAGACAAAATTTTAACATCTCAGTACCTAAATAACTATTAAATTACATTTCCTTCTTAAAGTTTAGATTATTTCCTAATTAAAACCTTTAAAGACACAGGTAAATTACATAACCTCAGATACTGGTGAGTGCCAGGGAGGCAAAAAAGCAGAGGATCAAGAGTGGAGGGGTGGAGGGGTCCTAGGAGGGAAGCTGTTTAATACAGATGGTGGGGAAGGCTCCATGGAGGAGGTGACAGTCCAGTGCCTGAATGGCAGAAAAATCTGAAAGACTTTCCAGGCTGAGGAGGAAGCCAAGTATAAAAGGCCAGTGGCAGGAGCAAGATGAGCTTGTTTGAGGAAAGAAAACAAGTCTTCATGGCTGGAGCTAGTGAGCACGGGGGCCAGTGGTAGTTGAGTTAGAAGGGCAGGCAGGGGCCAGACATGGAGGGCCCTAGGAACCAGGTTAGGGGATGTGGGTTTTATTTAGCACCCCACAGGATGCCCCTGAAAGGTTGGAAGCCAGAGTTTGCAAGATCATTAAATATATATATATATATATATATATATATATATATATATATATATATA
>NW_025412147.1:0-3552 GCF_002201575.2 Neomonachus schauinslandi | reverse complement strand
AAATCAATTAATGGCAACATAGAGTCTCTAAGGGCAGAAATAAAAGGTGAATTGGCAGAACTTAAAAATGCTATCAATGAGATCCAATCCAATCTAGATAATCTAACAGCTAGGGTAACTGAGGCAGAAAAGCGAGTAAGCGACCTGGAAGACAATATAATAGATAAAAAGGGAAAAGAGGCCAGGTAAAAACAACTCAGAATCCATGAAAATAGAATCAGAGAAATAAGTGACACCATGAGGCGTTCCAACGTCAGAATCATTGGAATCCCGGAGGGAGTGGAGAGAGAGAGGGGGCTAGAAGATGTATTTGAGCAAATCATAGCTGAGAACTTCCCTAATCTGGGGAATGAAACAAACATTCAAGTCCTAGAGGCAGAGAGGACCCCTCCTAAGATCAAGGAAAACAGGCCAACACCTCGGCATGTAATAGTAAAACTTGCAAATCTTAGAACCAAGGAAACCATCTTAAGGGCAGTTAGGGGGAAGAGATTCCTTACGTACAGAGGGAGGAACATCAGAATAATGTCAGACCTATCCACAGAGACCTGGCAAGCCAGAAAGGCCTGGCAAGACATATTCAGAGTACTAAATGAGAAGAACGTGCAGCCAAGAATACTTTATCCGGCAAGGCTTTCATTTAGAATGGATGGAGAGATGCAGAGCTTCCATGACCGGCAGAAGTTGAAAGAATATGTGACCACTAAGCCGGCCCTGCAAGAAATATTAAGGGGGGTTCTATAAAAGGAGAAAGACCCCAAGAGTGATCTACAACAGAAATTTACAGGGACAATCTATAAAAACAATGTCTTCACAGGCAACATGATGACAATTAATTCATATCTTTCAATAATCACTCTCAACATGAATGGCCTAAATGCTCCCATAAAACGGCACAGGGTTGCAGATTGGATAAAAAGACAGGACCCATCCATATGCTGTCTACAAGCGACTAATTTTGAACCTACAGATACATCCAGACTGAAAGTGAAGGGATGGAGATCTATCTTCCATGCCAGCAGACCTCAAAAGAAAGCTGGGGTAGCAATTCTTATATCAGACAAATTAGATTTTAAACTAAAGTCTGTAATAAGAGACACAGGACACTCTGTCATTCTTAAAGGGTCTCTCCAACAAGAAGATCTAACAATTGTAAGTATCTATGCCCCCAACATGGGAGCAGCCATATACATAAGCCAACTGTTAACCAAAATAAAGAGTCATATTGATAACAATACGTTAATTGTAGGAGACCTCAATACTCCACTCTCAGCAATGGACTGATCATCTAAGCAGAAAATCAACAAGGAAACAAGAGCTTTGAATGATACATTGGACCAGATGGACCTTATAGATATTTACAGAACATTCCATCCTAAAACAACAGAATACTCATTCTTCTCGAGCGCACATGGAACTTTCTCCAGAATAGACCATATACTGGGTCACAAATCAGGTCTCAACCGATACCAAAAGATTGAGATTATTCCCTGCATATTCTCAGACCACAATGCTCTAAAACTGGAACTCAATCACAAGAAAAAATTTGGCAGAAATTCAAACACTTGGAAGCTAAAGACCACTCTGCTCAAGAATGTTTGGGTCAGCCAAGAAATCAAAGAAAAACTTAAACAATTCATGGAAACCAATGAGAATGAAAACACATCGGTCCAAAACCTATGGGATACTGCAAAGGCGGTCCTAAGGGGGAAATACATAGCCATCCAAGCCTCACTCAAAAAAATAGAAAAATCCCGAATTCACCAACTAACTCTACACCTTATAGAACTAGAGAAAAAGCAACAAATGATGCCTAAGCCATGCATTAGAAGAGAAATAATTAAAATTGGAGCAGAAATCAATGAATTAGAAACCAGAAACACAGTAGATCAGATCAACGAAATAGAAGTTGGTTCTTTGAAAGAATTAAAAAGATTGATAAACCACTGGCCAGACTTATCCAAAAGAAGAGAGAAAGGACCCAAATTAATAAAATTATGAATGAAAGGGGAGAGATCATGACTAACACCAAGGAAATAGAAACAATTATTAGAAATTGTTATCAACAACTATATGCCAATAAACTGAGCAATCTGGATGAAATGGAGGCCTTCCTGGAAACCTATAAGCTGCCAAGACTGAAACAGGAAGAAATTGACAACCTGAATAGGCCAATAACCAGTAAGGAGATTGAAGCAGTGATCAAAAACCTTCCAAAAAACAAGAGTCCAAGGCCTGATGGATTCCCTGGGGAATTCTACCAAACATTCAAAGAAGAAATAATACCTATTTTGCTGAAGCTGTTTCAAAAAGTAGAAACAGAAGGAAAACTTCCAAACTCATTCTATGAGGCCAGCATTACCTTAATTCCCAAACCGGGCAAAGACCCCATCAAAAAGGAGAATTTCAGACCGATATCCCTGATGAATATGGATTCCAAAATCCTCAACAAAATCCTAGCTAATAGGATCCAACAATACATTAAAAGGATCATCCACCACGACCAAGTGGGATTTATCCCCGGGATTCAAGGGTGGTTCCACATTTGCAAATCAATCAATGTGATAGAACACATTAATAAGAGGAGAGAGAAGAACCATATCATCCTCTCAATTGATGCAGAAAAAGCATTTGATAAAATACAACATCCTTTCCTTATTAAAACTCTCCAGAGGATAGGGATAGAGGGAACATTCCTCAAGTTCATAAAATCCATCTATGAAAAACCCACAGCGAATATCATCCTCAATGGGGAAAAGCTGAGAGCCTTTCCCTTAAGATCAGGAACACGTCAAGGGTGCCCACTCTCACCACTGTTGTTCAACATAGTACTAGAAGTCCTAGCAACAGCAATCAGACAACAAAAAGAAATAAAAGGTATTCAAATTGGCAAAGAAGAAGTCAAACTCTCTCTTTTAACAGATGACATGATACTTTATGTGGAAAACCGAAAAGACTCCACCCCCAAATTACTAGAACTCATCCAGCAATTCAGTAATGTGGCAGGATACAAAATCAATGCACAGAAATCAGTTGCTTTCTTATACACTAACAACGCAATTGTAGAAAGAGAAATTAGAGAAACAATTCCATTTACTATAGCACCAAAACCATAAGATACCTCGGAATAAACCTAACCAAAGAGGTAAAGGATCTATACTCTAGGAACTACAAAACACTCATGAAAGAAATTGAAGAAGACACAAAAAGATGGAAAAATATTCCATGCTCATGGATCGGAAGAATAAACATTGTTAAAATGTCTATGCTACCCAGAGCAATCTATACCTTCAATGCCATCCCAATCAAAATTCCAATGACATTTTTCAAAGTGCTGGAACAAACAATCCTAAAATTTGTATGGAATCAGAAAAGACCCCGAATTGCCAAGGAGATGTTGAAAAAGAAAAACAAAGCTGGCGGCATCACGTTGCCTGATTTCAAGCTATATTACAAAGCTGTGATCACCAAGACAGCATGGTACTGGCACAAAAACAGACATACTGACCAATGGAACAGAATAGAGAACCCAGATATGGACCCTCAACTCTA
>NW_025412146.1:806-3555 GCF_002201575.2 Neomonachus schauinslandi | reverse complement strand
GATCAGAGCAGAAATCAATGAAATAGAAACTAAAAGAACAGTAGAACAGATCAACGAAACTAGGAGCTGGTTCTTTGAAAGAATTAACAAGATTGATAAACCCCTGGCCAGACTTATCAAAAAGAGAAGAGAAATGACCCAAATCAACAAAATCATGAATGAAAGAGGAGAGATCACAACCAACACCAAAGAAATACAAACAATTATAAGAACATATTATGAGCAACTCTATGCCAGCAAATTAAATAACCTGGAAGAAATGGATGCATTTCTAGAGATGTACCAACTACCAAAACTGAACCAGGATGAAATAGAAAACCTGAACAGACCTATAACCACTAAGGAAATTGAAGCAGTCATCAAAAATCTCCCAAAAAACAAAAGCCCAGGGCCAGATGGCTTCCCAGGGGAATTCTACCAAACATTTCAAGAAGAATTAATACCTATTCTTCTGAAACTGTTCCAAAAAATAGAAATGGAAGGAAAACTTCCCAACTCATTTTATGAGGCCAGCATTACCTTGATCCCAAAACCAGACAAAGACCCCATCAAAAAGGAGAATTACAGACCAATATCCCTGATGAACATGGATGCAAAAATTCTCACCAAAATACTAGCCAATAGGATCCAACAGTACATTAAAAGGATTATTCACCACAACCAAGTGGGACATTGGTTCAACGTCTGCAAATCAATCATTGTGATACAGTACATTAATCAAAGAAAGAACAAGAATTATATGATCCTCTCAATAGATGTAGAAAAAGCTTTTGACAAAGTACAGCATCCTTTCTTGATCAAAACTCTTCAGAGTATAGGCATAGAGGGTACATACCTCAATATCATAAAAGCCATCTATGAAAAACCTACAGCGAATATCATTCTCAATGGGGAAAAACTGAGAGCTTTCCCCCTAAGGTCAGGAACGCGGCAGGGATGTCCACTATCACCACTGCTATTCAACATAGTATTGGAAGTCCTAGCCACAGCAATCAGACAACAAAAAGAAATCAAAGGCATCCAAATTGGCAAGGAAGAAGTCAAACTCTCACTCTTTGCAGATGATATGATACTTTATGTGGAAAACCCAAAAGACTCCACCCCAAAACTGCTAGAACTCATACAGGAATTCAGTCAAGTGGCAGGATATAAAATCAATGCACAGAAGTCAGTGGCATTCCTATACACCAACAACAAGACAAAAGAAAGAGAAATTAAGGAGTCGATCCCATTTACAATTGCACCCAAAACCATAAGATACCTAGGAATAAATCTAACCAAAGAGACAAAGGATCTGTACTCAGAAAACTATAAAATACTCATGAAAGAAATTGAGGAAGACACAAAGAAATGGAAAAACGTTCCATGCTCATGGATTGGAAGAACAAATATTGTGAAGATGTCAATGCTACCTAGAGCAATCTACACATTCAATGCAATCCCCATCAAAATACCATCCACTTTTTTCAAAGAAATGGAACAAATAATCCTAAAATTTGTATGGAACCAGAAAAGACCCCGCATAGCCAGAGGAATGTTGAAAAAGAAAAGCAAAGCCGGCGGCATCACAATTCCGGACTTCCAGCTCTATTACAAAGCTGTCATCATCAAGACAGCATGGTACTGGCACAAAAACAGACACATAGATCAATGGAACAGAATAGAGAGCCCAGAAATGGACCCTCAACTCTATGGTCAACTCATCTTTGACAAAGCAGGAAAGAATGTCCAATGGAACAAAGACAGTCTCTTCAACAAATGGTGTTGGGAAAATTGGATAGCCACATGCAGAAGAATGAAACTGGACCATTTCCTTACACCACACACAAAAATAGACTCCAAATGGTTGAAAGACCTCAATGTGAGACAGGAGTCCATCAAAATCCTAAAGGAGAACACAGGCAGCAACCTCTTTGACCTCAGCCGAAGCAACTTCTTCCTAGAAACATCGCCAAAGGCAAGGGAGGCAAGGGCAAAAATGAACTATTGGGACTTCATCAAGATAAAAAGCTTTTGCAAAGCAAAGGAAACAGTCAACAAAACCAAAAGACAACCAACAGAATGGGAGAAGATATTTGCAAATGACATATCAGATAAAGGGCTAGTATCCAAAATCTATAAAGAACTCATCAAACTCAACACCCAAAGAACAAAGAATCCAATCAAGAAATGGGCAGAAGACATGAACAGACATTTTTCCAAAGAAGACATCCAAATGGCCAACAGACACATGAAAAAGTGCTCAGTATCGCTCGGCATCAGGGAAATCCAAATCAAAACCTCAATGAGATACCACCTCACACCTGTCAGAATGGCTAAAATTAACAAGTCAGGAAATGACAGATGTTGGCGGGGATGCGAAGAAAGGGGAACCCTCCTACACTGTTGGTGGGAATGCAAGCTGGTGCAGCCACTCTGGAAAACTGTATGGAGGTTCCTCAAAAAGTTGAAAATAGAGCTACCATATGATCCAGCAATTGCACTACTGGGTATTTACCCCAAAGATACAAAAGTAGGGATCCGAAGGGGTACGTGCACCCCGATGTTTATAGCAGCAATGTCCACAATAGCCAAACTGTGGAAAGAGCCAAGATGTCCATCAACAGATGAATGGATAAAGAAGATCTGGTATATATATACAATGGAATATTATGCAGCCATCAAAAGGAACGAGATCTTGCCATTTGCAACGATGTGGATGGAACTGGAGGGTATTATGTTGAGTGAAATAAGTCAAACAGAGAAAGAC
>NW_025412146.1:0-706 GCF_002201575.2 Neomonachus schauinslandi | reverse complement strand
GGGTATACACCCCAAAGATACAAAAGTAGGGATCCGAAAGTGTACGTTGACCCCAATGTTTATAGCAGCAATGTCCACAATAGCCAAACTGTGGAAAGAGCCAAGATGTCCATGGACAGATGAATGGCTAAAGAAGCTGTGGTATATATATACAATGGAATATTATGCAGCCATCAAAAGGAATGAGATCTTGCCATTTGCAACGACGTGGATGGAACTGGAGGGTGTTATGCTGAGCGAAATAAGTCAAACAGAGAAAGACATGTATCATATGACCTCACTGATATGAGGAATTCTTAATCTCAGGAAACAAACTGAGGGTTGCTGGAGTGGGGGGTGGGGTGGGAAGGATGTGGTGACTGGGTGATAGACAATGGGGAGGGTATGTGCTCTGGTAAGCGCTGTGAATTGTGCAAGACTGTTGAATCTCAGATCTATACCTCTGAAACAAATAATGCAATATATGTTAAGAAAAAAAAAAGAAGAAGAAGGTAGTTGGAGGGGAAGAATGAAGCGGGGGAAATCGGAGGGGTAGACGAACCATGAGAGACTATGGACTCTGAAAAACAAACAGGGTTCTAGAGGGGAGGCAGGTGGGAGGATGGGTTAGCCTGGTGGTGGGTATTGAGGAGGGCACATTCTGCATGGAGCACTGGGTGTTATACACAAACAATGAATCATGGAACACTTCATCTAAAACTAATGA
>NW_025412145.1:0-3558 GCF_002201575.2 Neomonachus schauinslandi | reverse complement strand
CAGAATTCGAGAGATAAGCGATACCATAAGACGAAACAACATTAGAAGAATTGGGATCCCAGAAGAAGAAGAAAGAGAGAGAGGGGCAGAAGGTATAATGGAGCAAATTATAGCAGAGAACTTCCCTAATTTGGGGAAGGAAACAGGCATGAAAATCCAGGAAGCACAGAGAACCCCTCTCAAAATCAATAAAAATAGGTCTACACCCCGACATCTAATAGTAAAACTTACGAGTCTCATAGACAAAGAGAAAATCCTGAAAGCAGCTCGGGAGAAGAGATATGTAACCTACAAGGGTAGAAACATTAGATTGGCAACAGACCTATCCACAGAGACCTGGCAGGCCAGAAAGGACTGGCAGGATATATTCAGAGCACTAAATGAGAAAAATATGCAGCCAAGAATACTGTATCCAGCTAGGCTGTCATTGAAAATTGAAGGAGAGATAAAAAGCGTCCAGGACAAACAAAAACTAAAGGAATTTGCAAACACAAAACCAGCCCTACAGGAAATCTTGAAAGGGGTCCTCTAAGCAAAGAGAGAGCCTAAAAGCAACATACACCAGAAAGGAACACAGACAATATATGGTAACAGTCACCTTACAGGCAATACAATGGCACTAAATTCCTATCTTTCAATAGTTACCCTGAATGTAAATGGGCTCAATGCCCCAATCAAAAGACACAGGCTATCAGACTGGATTAAAAAACAAGACCCATCGATATGCTGTCTGCAAGAGACTCATTTTAGACCCAAAGACACCCCCAGGTTGAAAGTGAGGGGGTGGAAAACCATTTACCATGCTAATGGACACCCAAAGAAAGCTGGGGTGGCAATCCTTATAGCAGACAAATTAGATTTTAAACCAAAGACTGTAATAAGAGATGAGGAAGGACACTATATCCTACTTAAAGGGTCTATCCAACAAGAAGATCTAACAATTGTAAATATCTATGCCCCTAACATGGGAGCAGCCAGTTATATAAGGCAATTAATAACAAAAGCAAAGAAACACATCGACAACAATACAATAATAGTGGGGGACTTTAACACCCCCCTCACCGAAATGGACAGATCGTCTAAGCAAAAGATCAACAAGGAAATAAAGACTTTCAATGACACACTGGACCAAATGGACTTCACAGACATATTCAGAACATTCCACCCCAAAGCAACGGAATACACATTCTTCTCTAGTGCCCATGAAACATTCTCCAGAATCGATCACATCCTAGGTCATAAATCAGGTCTCAACCGGTACAAAAGATTGGGATCATTCCCTGCCTATTTTCAGACCACAATGCTTTGAAACTAGAACTCAATCACAAGACAAAAGTCAGAAAGAACTCAAATACATGGAGGCTAAAGAGCATCCTACTGAAGAATGAATGGGTCAACCAGGAAATTAAAGAAGAATTAAAAAAATACATGGAAACCAATGAAAATGAAAACACAACTATTCAAAATCTTTGGGATGCAGCAAAGGCAGTCCTAAGAGGAAAGTATATAGCAATACAAGCCTTTCTCAAGAAGCAAGGAAGGTCTCAAGTACACAACCGAACCCTACACCTAAAGGAGCTGGAGAAAGAACAGCAAATAAAGCCTAAACCCAGCAGGAGAAGAGAAATAATAAAGATCAGAGCAGAAATCAATGAAATAGAAACTAAAAGAACAGTAGAACAGATCAACGAAACTAGGAGCTGGTTCTTTGAAAGAATTAACAAGATTGATAAACCCCTGGCCAGACTTATCAAAAAGAAAAGAGAAATGACCCAAATCAACAAAATCATGAATGAAAGAGGAGAGATCACAACCAACACCAAAGAAATACAAACAATTATAAGAACATATTATGAGCAACTCTATGCCAGCAAATTAGATAACCTGGAAGAAATATAGGCCTTCCTAGAGATGTATCAACTACCAAAACTGAACCAGGATGAAATAGAAAACCTGAACAGACCTATAACCACCAAGGAAATTGAAGCAGTCATCAAAAATCTCCCAACAAACAAAAGCCCAGGGC
Source organism: Neomonachus schauinslandi (assembly GCF_002201575.2). Lineage (NCBI taxonomy): Eukaryota > Metazoa > Chordata > Mammalia > Carnivora > Phocidae > Neomonachus > Neomonachus schauinslandi. The sequence goes on along the minus strand of NW_025412145.1, from coordinate 1,532 downwards.
CAGATGGCTTCCCAGGGGTATTCTACCAAACATTTCAAGAAGAATTAATACCTATTCTTCTGAAACTGTTCCAAAAAATAGAAATGGAAGGAAAACTTCCAAACTCCTTTTATGAGGCCAGCATTACCTTGATCCCAAAACCAGACAAAGACCCCATCAAAAAGGAGAATTACAGACCAATATCCCTGATGAACATGGATGCAAAAATTCTCACCAAAATACTAGCCAATAGGATCCAACAGTACATTAAAAGGATTATTCACCATGACCAAGTGGGATTTATCCCTGGGCTGCAAGGTTGGTTCAACATCCACAAATCAATCAATGTGATACAATACATTAACAAAAGAAAGAACAAGAATCATATGATCCTCTCAATAGATGCAGAAAAAGCTTTTGACAAAGTACAGCATCCTTTCTTGATCAAAACTCTTCAGAGTATAGGCAGAGAGGGTACATACCTCAATATCATAAAAGCCATCTATGAAAAACCTACAGCGAATATCATTCTCAATGGGGAAAAACTGAGAGCTTTCCCCCTAAGGTCAGGAACGCGGCAGGGATGTCCACTATCACCACTGCTATTCAACATAGTATTGGAATTCTTAGCCACAGCAATCAGACAACAAAAAGAAATCAAAGGCGTCCAAATTGGCAAAGAAGAAGTCAAACTCTCACTCTTTGCAGATGATATGATACTTTATGTGGAAAACCCAAAAGACTCCACCCCAAAACTGCTAGAACTCATACAGGAATTCAGTCAAGTGGCAGGATATCAAATAATGCACAGAAGTCAGTGGCTTCCTATACACCAACAACAAGACAGAAGAAAGAGAAATTAAGGAGTCGATCCCATTTACAATTGCACCCAAAACCATAAGATACCTAGGAATAAATCTAACCAAAGAGACAAAGGATCTTTACTCAGAAAACTATAAATACTCATGAAAGAAATTGAGGGAGACACAAAGAAATGGAAAAACGTTCCATGCTCATGGATTGGAAGAACAAATATTGTGAAGATGTCAATGCTACCTAGAGCAATCTACACATTCAATGCAATCTCCATCAAAATACCATCCACTTTTTTCAAAGAAATGGAACAAATAATCCTAAAATTTGTATGGAACCAGAATAGACCCCGCATAGCCAGAGGAAGGTTGAAAAAGAAAAGCAAAGCCGGCGGCATCACAATTCCGGACTTCCAGCTCTATTACAAAGCTGTCATCATCAAGACAGCATGGTACTGGCACAAAAACAGACACATAGATCAATGGAACAGAATAGAGAACCCAGAAATGGACCCTCAACTCTATGGTCAACTCATCTTTGACAAAGCAGGAAAGAATGTCCAATGGAACAAAGACAGTCTCTTCAACAAATGGTGTTGGGAAAATTGGATAGCCACATGCAGAAGAATGAAACTGGACCATTTCCTTACACCACACACAAAAATAGACTCCAAATGGTTGAAAGACCTCAATGTGAGACAGGAGTCCATCAAAATCCTAAAGGAGAACACAGGCAGCAAC
>NW_025412144.1:0-3558 GCF_002201575.2 Neomonachus schauinslandi | reverse complement strand
CAAAAAAAAAAAAACTTAAAAAAAAAAAAAAAAAAAAAAGGAGCAAGAATAGGTCAGGTATATTCATATAAAAGCAGAGAAAATGCCAAGTAACAGGACCATCCAACAGAATAACCCACCTAAAGGCAACTAGCAAGGATGTAACGTCTGCTACTGCAAATGTGAAAGCAGGGATATAAAACTACAAGGAGCATGAACAAATTAAGGAAATAAGTAATCGCCACAACGTAATTCAATAGCCAAGGCAAGGGATTTTAATGATCTAGATGATCATGAACACACAATGGCTGTTTTTGAAGAAACTCATGCTACTAAACTCAGAAAGACAATGAAATCACAAAAATAAACATGTTCACAATCAAGTATTACCAGATAGAAATCATGAGGAAAAACCAAACAAAAATTCTGGAGCTGAAAAACTCAATGAAATAAGTAAAAGATACAATGTAAAGCATATGCAGTAGAGTATAGCAAAATCAAGCCAGAATAATTGAGAAAATAGGAATTTTGAAATAAGAGAAAATTTTAAAATTTTTTTTAAAGATTATTTGAGCTAGACAGAGAGAGAGGGAGGGAGGGAACACAAGCAGGGGGAGCAGCAGGCAGAGGGAGCAGCAGACTCCCCGCTGAGCAGGGAGCCCGATGCGGGACTTGATCCCAAGACCCCGGGATCATAACCCGAGCCGAAGGCAGACGCTTAACCAACTGAGCCACACACACGCCCTGAGAAAACAATTTTTAAAAGGGGGGGAAAGCCCATGTAATCTGCGGGATTCCACCAAAAGAATATGTGAGACCAGTCAGAGTTCTAGGAGTAGAGAGGGAGAAAAGAGGGTAGAAAGCTTAAAGAAATAGTAGCTGAGAACTTTCCAGACCTAGGGCGAGAACTGGACATCCAAGTTTATGAAGCTAGTAGATTACCCCATTATCGCAATGCAAAAGACTTCTCCCAATGGGGCGCCTGGGTGGCTCAGTCGTTAAGCGTCTGCCTTCGGCTCGGGTCATGATCCCAGGGTCCTGGGATGGGGTCCCACGTCAGGCTCTCTGCTCAGTGGGGAGTCTGCTTTTCTCTCTCCCTCTGCCCTTCCCCACCAGTCATGCATGCTCTCTCTCTGACAAATAAATGTATGACATCTTTAAAGAAATTTTTGTTAATGAATAAATAATATAGAAGAGGTGAATAAGGACATCAAAAATATAAAGGGGAGTGAAAGAGTGAAGTTTTTTTTTTTTTTTTTAAGATTTTATTTATTTGACAGAGAGACACAGTGAGAGAGGGAACACACGCAGGGGGAGTGGGGGCGAAAGAAGCAGGCTTCCCGCGGAGCAGGGAACCCAATGTGGTGCTCAATCCCAGGACCCTGGGACCATGACCTGAGCCGAAGGCAGACACTTAATGACTGAGCCACCCAGGCGTCCCAAGAGTGAAGCTTTTGTAGATAAAGTTAAGTTGCTGTCAGCTTAAGATGAACTGTTTTATTTATGTGTTCTGTAAGCCTCAAGGTAACCACAAAGCAAGACTTAAAGTAGATGCATACAAGATAAATAAAGGGCAAACAGACCTTACCACCAAGGGGGAAAAACATGACTTATTTACAAATGTAGACAGAACAGGGATGCCTGGGTGGCTCAGTCAGTTAAGCGTCTGCTTTCGGCCCAGGTCATGATACCAGGATTCTGGGATCGAGTCCTGTATTGGGCTCCCTGCTCACCGGGAGCCTGCTTCTCCCTCTGCCTGCAGTTACTCCCTGCTTGTGCTCTCTTGCACTCTTTCTCTGGAGAATAAATAAAATCTTTAAAACAAAAAAGAAAACAAATGTAGACAGAACAACAACAACAAAAAACAATGGAAATACAAAACAACCAGAAAACATTGAGAGCATTATTAAAGTTTTTACAGCTCACTAATGATGGAATTCACCAAAAGACAGAGTGTCTAGATATATTATAAAAAAAAACAAAGACCCAACTATATGCTGCCTACTAGAAACTCACTTCAGCTTTAAGGACACAAAAAGGCCCAAAGTGAAGGCATAGAAAAGGATAGTCCATTCAAGTAGAGACTAAAAATCAGAGCAGAAATGACTATACTCTTATCAGCCAAAAATGCTAATGAGAGACAAAGAGAGGGTCAATCATCCCCCCCCCCAAAAGAGGTAAGTATATAGACATCCAACATCATAACACAGAAATCTATCACGCATATACTACCAGATCTGAAGGGAGAAATAAACGTACAGTAATAGTAGGGGACTTCAATAGCCTATTTTCAACAATGGATAGATCACCTAGACAGAAAACAAAGTAAATACTGGACCTGAATGATCCATTAGACCAAATTAACGTGACATTTATAGTACATTATATCCAACAGAACACATTCTTCCCAAGTACATACATAACCTTCTCCACAATAAACCATAGGAAGACAAAAACAAGTGTACCAAATTTCAGTAGAGTGAAGTCATACAGGCTATCTTTTCCAACCACAATGGTATGAAACTAGAAATCATGAAAGGAAAGCTAGAAAAAAAATCTACCAGTATGTGCAATTTAACCACACTCCCCAGCAAGCTGTGGGGCAAAGAGTACTTTTTAAAACTTTTTATACATTTAAACAAAACAAATCCAAACAGAAATATAAGAAAACTTATGGGATGCTGCAAAAACAGTTTTCAGAGAGAAGTTTATAGTGCTAAATGCACATATTAAGAAAATAGGAGGATCTTGAACAACCTACCTTTATACCTCAAAGAACTGATAAAGAACAAAGACCAAAGTTAGCAGAAGGAAGGAAATAACAAAGATCAGAGTGGAAATAGAAGAGATTTAAAAAAAGAAGAAAAAGAAGAGATCAGAAAGAGAAAAAAACCCTGGTTTTTCAAAAAGAAAACTGACCTTTAGCTAGACTAAAAAAATATTCAAATAAAATTACAAGTAAAAGAAGAGACACTACCACTGATACTGCAGAAATATAAAGGATCCTAATATGAAAAATTACCCACTTACAAAGAGGACTAACTAGAAGAAATGGATAAATTCATAGTAACATACTATCTACAAAGGCTAAATCAGCAAGAAAGAAAGTTTGAACAGACCAATTACTAGGAAGAAGTTTCGATCAGTAGTGAGAGATCTCCCAGCACAGAAAACCTCAGGACCAGATGGCTTCACTGGTAAATTCTACCTGATATTTAAAGAACTCATGCTAAACCTCAAACTCTACCAAAAAATTCAAGCGGGAAAACTTCCTAATTCATTTTACCAGGCCAGGATTACTCTGATATCAAAGCCAGGTAAGGATGCTACCAATATAGACCAACATCCCCGGTCAACACAGATGCAAAAAGTCTCAACAAGATACCCACAAACACACACATAAAAAGGAGTATACAGGGGCGCCTGGGTGGCTCAGTCGTTAAGCGTCTGCCTTCGGCTCAGGTCATGATCCCAGGGTCCTGGGATCGAGCCCCGCATCGGGCTCCCTGCTCGGCAGGAGGCCTGCTTCTCCCTCTCCCACTCCCCCTGCTTGTGTTCCCTCTCTCGCTGTGTCTCTGT
>NW_025412143.1:0-3558 GCF_002201575.2 Neomonachus schauinslandi | reverse complement strand
GGGAGAGAGAGAGATTTTACTTAACACCTTAGAAAAAGGGTGGTGGACCTGAGTGGCTCAGTTGGTTAAGTGTCTGACTCTTGATCTCACCTCAGGTTTGATTACAAATTGCTTCAATAACAAGAATAAGGAGATAAAACACTAGTCTTCTAACTTACGTGGTATGCAATAGTAAGATTTGGACATGTTATCATCACTCTTAAGTCAGTCTCCTTGTTTCTAGATTCAGGTAATTCATAGTTTGCTAGACAGTTTTCCAGCACTGGCTTCGTTTGTTCTGTTGTGGTTCATTTTGTTTTCTTTTTAATTTTTTATAAGAACATGATATTTAATTTCGTTCGTAGACTACTTCCTTGTATGTACCTAGGCTAACACTAAGTGAACTGCTAATCTCCGCACATTCACATTTCCTGGAAGAAAGAAGCCATTAAGTGTTGTCATTTAGTGGCAGATGCAGAGCTGGGAATAAATAGCTGGGACTGAAAATTCAAAATATAGTTATCAAGAGTAGGGACTCTGGTTTTCTGTTTTTGAGACTTTTTCCCCCCAAATTACCTTAGCTGTATCCACAGGGTTTGATATTCACAGATGTTAGTGAAATAAATGATTATAAATATAATTACAAGTGCCAATTGGCACACACACATTAAAAACTGATGTCCAGTAAGTTTTATCAGCTATGAAGTTATCTCATGATGATGCGATCAAACCTTTTCATGGCAGGTTCTGATCAATAACCAGTTCATGGACGCCCAACACATCGTTGGCAAAGCCCAAACTGAACTCCATCCTCTGACTTCATTTGAGCTTTGCTTCCAACAAATTCCGCTGAAGTAAGGTCAGAGCAGGTCTTATTTTCAAACTCACAGGTCAGTCCCCATACCCCCTATCCTCCTCTTGTCTCTTACTCCATTGAATGAGATCAGTTTCAAAAGGAGTATATGTGGGTAAACAACAGTAAGTCCTGAATTTGAAGAATTCAGCTGAGGGTCTTCGACCAGGGGAATGGGTTATTCCCATGGGATTCTTGGGTGGACATTGAAGGAGAACATAGGCGGAGGGACACCACTGAGTCATCCAGGTGTCCCAAACTCCACCAAAGCGAATCTCTCCCAGGTCAAATCCCATTGTGCTGACTGCTTATTTCAAGAGATTTGTGGAGATTAAAATGCAAAGTAGAAAAAGAAGGGGACAGTCTCCGAGTTTGCTGAATGAGGTGAGGGCCGATATATATGTGATGTGAAGGGGCAAAAAGAGGTGTCAGTAAGGGTTGCAGGGATTCAGAGCAAAGGGGATTGTTGCTGCCATCCATGGGCCAATATAAAGCACTGTGGTTCACTTTGTGCTCTATTCTTGTATTTGAAACTATCAGCTAATGCCCATGCTTAACACTACCTTTAAATATATTTTTCAGATGATAAGTTACTTTAATTATGATTTTGAAGGCCCTATGTCGATTTATGATTGAAGAAGAAATGACTTTAAGCTAACAGCATTTTATTTTATTTATTTATTTATTTTTAAGATTTTATTTATTTTCGAGAGAGAGAATGAGAGACAGAGAGCATGAGAGGGAGGAGGGTCAGAGGGAGAAGCAGACCTCCTGCTGAGCAGGGAGCCCGATGTGGGACTCGATCCCATGACTCCGGGTTCATGACCCGAGCGGAAGGCAATCGCTTAACCAACTCAGCCACCCAGGCGCCCCTAAGCTAACAGCATTTCAAATAAAAATTGTGATAACATCAGACGTTTCATTCATTCTATCTTATGTTTCCAAATGAAAAGTCATGTTAAATGTCTTTACAATAGGGGCACCTGGGTGGCTCAGTTGGTTAAGCGACTGCCTTCAGCTCAGGTCATGATCCTGGAGTCCTGGATGGAGTCTGGCATTGGGCTTCTTGCTCGGCGGGGAGTCTGCTTCTCCAGCTGACCCTGCCCCCTCTCCTGTGCTCTCTCTCATTCTCTCTCTCTCTCAAATAAATAAATAAAATCTTTAAAAAAAAAAAGTCTTTACAACAAACACTTCCGCAGCAGGAAATTAAAGTTCAGAAAGTTATGTGACTTATTTAATAATGCACATTTTGAAAATTAGAGAACTGATAGCACTATTGTTCTCCCTGATCCTTCACTCAATACAATGGTTTTCTCTAACTTTATGAGTATAGAAGTACAGATTTAAGGACTAGACTTCTTGTGCTTGAATACCTATTCTACTGATTAGTAGTTGGGTAAATTTAGATAATTTAAATTTAAATCTGTTTTAATCTCAGCCTTATTATGTGCAAAATGGAATGCAACATAGAATCCTTCTCTTTAAGAATTAAGAGATAATACCATAGCACGACACAATACAATATCTCTACAAAGATTAGCCTTAATAATTTTCTTACTATTATATTTATTAGCTATAAGTAGATATTTCCCACCCAAACACTTTCAAGTAAAATGAATATTTATTTGAAAACTAACATGTCATTTAATTGTACATTTTTTTAAAGTCTAGGAGTAGTTTCAGTGACATAATATTTACAGTACGTCTGGATTGGACAATGCATTCAATCCACCATTTATGAAATTCTTAAAACCTAGAACACACACATAACTATGGTAATTCGAATCATTCTAAGGTAACAGGTTCTTTGGTTATTTATTTTGAAACAGTTTCTTATGTTTTAATATAACATTTTTTAAAATTGTACTATAACATGGAATTTGATACATAAAACAATGTCTCCCATTTAAAAAAAAGTAAGCACAAAGATTAAAAGATAAAAACATATTTTTTGGCATTTCCTGTCAACAATTTAATTCAATTGTGAAGGTAGATTTACAATTCAAGAGTATATCTAATCATGTGTGTTGTTTTGTTGCACATTAAAAACAGGAGGGGAGGGGAGGTGGGTGGGGGGATGGTGTAACTGGGTGATGGGCATTAAGGAGGGCACTTGATGTAATGAACACTGGGTATTGTTTGCATTTGATGAATCGCTAATTTCTACCTCTGAAACTAATAATAAAACAGGATAAAAATCATATTATCTTATATTCTGTTTGTATAAAATCTATGATTACACAGAATCCAATATCCTTTTAGATTCATTCTTTTATTTCTATCCACACTTCAATGTGGTTTTCTCAGAAATAGCAAAGCTTCACCATTCCCATCTGTATGTTCTATGTTAAATGCCTCATTGACCCATATTTCGGGCTGGTCCTTTTCTCAATTAGATCCAAAACATTAAAGCTGAACGACCCTGATTCTCATGTACATGCTACATGTGTAGCAAGTCAGACACAACGAGGATGATAAAAAGTTGTAGAAGATAGTATTCCAGACTATGAGAAACCCTTAATATGCGATGTCTCATCCAATATAACAACAACTAAAACGAGTAGACACTAGTATTATTTTGGAATTGCACATGAAGTAGCTGAAACGTGAGAAGATGATTTTTATCTGGAAAATCAAAGGGGAGAAACCAGGTACCAAGGAGGTAACATCAATCCCAATCCCTGTTTCTGGAAGTTAACTTCCACAGTTCATATTAGTTCTCTCAG
>NW_025412142.1:2803-3560 GCF_002201575.2 Neomonachus schauinslandi | reverse complement strand
GCAGCCAGGCCGAGGCCCCAGGCCCAGGGGCCTCCACGCACCTTCCCTGCCTGCCTCTCTCTCCCCCTGCGTGTCCTTGCGTGCCCTCTTCCTCTCTCCTCTCTGCCCTCCCTCTGTGGGGCCTCTCTGTCCCTCTCTCTCTGCTTCTTTCCCTCCTGCCCCCACCTACCCCTTTCCCTCCCTCCCTCGCTGCCTCTGCCAGGACCACCCTTTGCGCCGTTGGTGCGCAGCCATGCTCCAGGTGAGCCGAGAGGCCCCTTCTGGGCACAGGAGGCCCCGCGAAGGCACAGGGCTTCAGGCCAACATACAAGCACACACAGCCGTGAGAGTGGGACGGAGCACGTCCAGCCATCCAAAGCAGTGACTGCCGGCAGGCCACACGCACAGGCCAGGGGCATGTGGGAACGGGGAGCAATCAGGCCCTCGGCCTTGCCCTGTCAGGCGCAGGCAGCCTCAGAGGTGCTGGAAGCCAAGGGACTCCCCAGGGTGGAGCAGGTGGGAAGAAAGGGCAGGAGCCCAGGACTTTGGGAGGGCGGCGGTGCCTGGTGTTTCTGCACATGCGCTGCTCGGGTCCCTTGCTCTCAGCCGGGAAGGGCTGGCTTGCTCCTGCCTCTCTTCCTCCTCGACGGCGAGGCTCCTTGACCCAAGGCAGATCCTGAATCACCCCGAGATATCAGCCTCCGTCTCCCAGGACTGACCTCCAAATTGGTCATGTAGCTGAGCAGGTCTCTGTCCTGGTCACCCAACACGGCTGATA
>NW_025412142.1:0-2703 GCF_002201575.2 Neomonachus schauinslandi | reverse complement strand
CTCCGTCTCCCAGGACTGACCTCCAAATTGGTCATGTAGCTGAGCAGGTCTCTGTCCTGGTCACCCAACACGGCTGATATCTCGGGGTGATTCAGGATCTGCCTTGGGTCAAGGAGCCTCGCCGTCGAGGAGGAAGAGAGGCAGGAGCAAGCCAGCCCTTCCCGGCTGAGAGCAAGGGACCCGAGCAGCGCATGTGCAGAAACACCAGGCACCGCCGCCCTCCCAAAGTCCTGGGCTCCTGCCCTTTCTTCCCACCTGCTCTACCCTGGGGAGTCCCTTGGCTTCCAGCACCTCTGAGGCTGCCTGCGCCTGACAGGGCAAGGCCGAGGGCCCGATTGCTCCCCGTTCCCACATGCCCCTGGCCTGTGCGTGTGGCCTGCCGGCAGTCACTGCTTTGGATGGCTGGACGTGCTCCGTCCCACTCTCACGGCTGTGTGTGCTTGTATGTTGGCCTGAAGCCCTGTGCCTTCGCGGGGCCTCCTGTGCCCAGAAGGGGCCTCTCGGCTCACCTGGAGCATGGCTGCGCACCAACGGCGCAAAGGGTGGTCCTGGCAGAGGCAGCGAGAGAGGGAGGGAAAGGGGTAGGTGGGGGCAGGAGGGAAAGAAGCAGAGAGAGAGGGACAGAGAGGCCCCACAGAGGGAGGGCAGAGAGGAGAGAGGAAGAGGGCACGCAAGGACACGCAGGGGGAGAGAGAGGCAGGCAGGGAAGGTGCGTGGAGGCCCCTGGGCCTGGGGCCTCGGCCTGGCTGCGTAGGGCCTGTGGAGACAGACTGTGCAGCACCTCTGCGACGCCGTGTCTGGGTTCCTGCGGTCTGCTGAAGCGTGGCGGCCCGCTGACTGACCCTGCAACTCGCGTGCGTGCGCACGAGATTGTGGGTCTGCCCTGAACCCTTTGGAAAACCACACAGGCTCTGAAGGACAGGGAAGGGGGCGGGCAGCCTCTCAATCTGCCCCATGGACCCAGCAAACGTTCCCTTCCAATATCTGCTCTGAGCCAACGGTGTGCGTTGGGCTACACTAGATGTCCAGGAGTCCTGAGCTGTGTTCCCTGAACCCGGCAAGACCCTTGGGACTGCTGCAGCCCCAAAGCTTTTACCCGCAGCTTCTGCTCAGACACGGTGCGGACAGCTCTCAGCCCCTGCGTTCTCACCCCCGCCCCGCCCCGCCCCGCCCTCCTATGCTGTGCATTATAGGGATCGGGGCCCACCGCCACCCAGGGGAGCGGGGGAGAAGGGCCCTTTCCCCCAGCGCTCCTGGCCGTGGCCGTGGCCGTGGCCGTGGAGGTGGCCGTGGCTCTACTGCTGCCCTCCTCCCAGGGCTCCGCCACAGCAGCCAAGCCCCACCTGCAGGAGGAAGGATACGGCCTGGGCCCAGAAGCCAGGGATGCACTGGATGATGGCCCTCCTTCGATTCAGGTGAGAACTCCGCTTCTGATTCATCCTGCGCTTGAGCCGCAAGCGGGCCCCGGTCGCTTGGGCATCCACAGAGGCGAGCGCTAACTGAACAACCTCCAGCGCGGCAAGTGGGGCCCCGGCTATCTCGGGACCCAGCACTGGCTCTTCCTGCGGCAGCTCCCGCTGCTGCTCGGCCTGCTCTGCTTGCGACGGCACCTCGTCTTCCAAGGCCACGACCTCCACCACCGCCATGATATCCTCCGCCACGACCACCAACTCCTGCCCCGGGCCGGCCTCGTCTCTACCCGGCCGGGCCTCAGCCTCCTGCACAGCCTCTGCCGCCATCCCCCCCGTCCCTAGGGCCGGCGACGCCCCCGACTCCCCCCAGGCGCCTGACTCCCCGCTGGCCCCCGCCTCCTCACGGGGCCCTCCGTGGACCAAGGTGGTCCATGGTTCCGCGGCAGCCCCGCCTTCAGCGGCCCCCGCCTCGCTCTCCATGGGGCCGTGGACCCGAGCCGCGGCAGCCGCGGAAGGAAGGAGCGGGAGGTGCAAGGACGCGGCTCCCACAAGCGGCCCGGTAGATAGAGCTATGGCGCCCAGGGCTGGTAGAGGGCGCCTAGGAGAGGCGGCTTGCCTGGGGTACGCATGCGCACAAGGCTTGGGGCCAGGAGGCGTCGGTGGCGCGCGGGGAGGGACGGAAGGGGGCGGTGGAACGCATGCGGTGGTGGCCTCAGCCCCCGAGGCACACCCAGGACACTGGCCGGCCCTCCGATCCAAGCACTGCCAAGGCGGTGGGTGTGGTCGCCGCCGGCCCCGCCCCCAGCCCCCACGGGAGCCAGCCAGACAGCCAGGGAGCCCGCCGGTGCGCCTTCTCCCGGGTGGCCTCCGCGCCTGGACGCTGGCCATTTCCTCCGCCGACACCTCCCAGGCCATTCCCGGGAGGTCCCTGCTCCCACACACCTCGTGTTCACCTTCTCATCACTTCCACTGGGAGCACGCTGCAGGCAGTGGGGACTTCCAACCCAGCGGCTCAATAGGGTGACCGTGCGTCGCCAAGAAGCCTCCCCTGTCCCCTTCTCAGTCACCCCGCGGGGAATCCCTGCATCATCAGCTGGTGCTCCAACCACTGCCACATGGCTGGGCGCATGGCTCTCCCCCCTTGCCCCGCCCCGTGCGGGAGGCAGTCAGGAGGCCGCCCAGCAGGACCCGGGATGCAGGGACCGCCCCCCTCCCCAACGACGCCCCCCGCAACCACCCGCCTCTCCTTAAAAGAGACGAACCGCACCCAGAGAACTGGCCTGAAATTGGC
>NW_025412141.1:0-3563 GCF_002201575.2 Neomonachus schauinslandi | reverse complement strand
TGGACTCCACATTAAACCTCTGCTGATATAACCCAAGCACATGCTTCTCATTTCTAGAGCTGAATAGCCCATAGTCCACCTCAGCCTGCCACGGGGCACTTCCCAATCTCACCTGCAATCAGCCTACACACCAATTCTGTAGGGCATGGTCTGACCTCATGGATCCTCTGAGAAATCCATGTGGGCACAGGGCACAGCACTGTGGTATCAGAAAACAGTTGCAAATTTGTGGCGGATCTGGGGTTTTGACCACTGGCTTCATGCCTCCAGTCTCTGGTATTGAGCCTGATCGGTCCACTCATCAAGTACAGCTTTCCCTGTTCCTGAGCCCACCCCACTTTGGATATGCTAGCTTTCCAGAGCTGTGCCCTGGGTCCGTTTGGATTTAGACTTCTGGACTAAGGCTGGATATAGGAGCTTGGGGTGCTGAATCATGGTCCCTTGTCATTCCTGGGCATGTCCTGGGGTCTTTCCATTATAAGTCCAGACTGTTTTGGTCTCGGTGAGGGAGAGATGTTTCTACCAGTTTCTACCAGTTCTGTTACTTTGCATGGGATCCTGAAACCCTTTACGTTTCGTCCTGCAGATCTGACTCGTGTGTGCAGGGAAACCAAGGCCAGAGCTATGGTTCTGGGATCTCAGATCTGCCTCTCACAAGCCTTTTTGGCAAGAGGGAAAGAAAGCACCGTTCATTCTTTTCACCGAGCTTCAGAAAAGCAACGGAGCAAAAAGGGAAGCAGAAGGAACTAGTATACGGTATCAGCCTTTGTATGTGTCTTTTCATATTTTAGCCTCGCAATACTGATGACTGTAAGTTATTAATGTCTTCATTTTTGAATGGGAAAACAGAGGGAAGTTAAATGACTTTTCCAGTTCTCTGCAGATATTAAATGTAGTATTGCATTCTCAGACTCTCAGACTCTCCGATTTGCATTCTGTGCACTCTGTGGGCTAGATTTCTAAACAAGCCTACATATGAGCATCACCTGTTGTGCTTACTAAGTATATAGATTTTCAGGATTATTCCTCAAAATGGATTCAGCAAGCCTTGGAGGGAGCCCGAGAATCTGTGACCTTTTTTTCAAGTTAAGTATGGGCAACACTTCACTTAAGCAGACCATGCCACTCTCCCTTACCCTCCCGGTGACAAGGCTTCATAATTCAGAAATCATTTCTAAATCTTGAGAACAGAGGCAAGATGATGTTGGAAATAATGTGCAGGACGAATGGGAGACCTAAGAAATCAGGCCCCTTAGGAGAATCTCTCTAGCATGGAGTTAAGAAGAAACAAGGTCTTACACTTAAGGAAGGGTGGGAGGGCTGGAAAGGGGGTGAGAGGGACACAGTAGAGCAGATGGAGGACAAGAGAGGATGAAGAGGCCAGTTAGTCCATGTCTCCTTTGCTCAGGTAAGTTCCGAGCCCATTGAGACTGCGACAGTGCTTGAAATAAAATGAGGTCATGACACAAAGAATGGAAAAGGAATAAGAAAAAAAAATGTCTTGCCTGAATAAAACAGTCAAACTGTGGCCATTTTAAGATTTTCTCATTTTTTGGAGGTATTAAAAAATTGCCTCTATTCTTACCATGCATTGAAAAACTGTTTTTGATATCATGGCTGCCAAGAACTAGAGCAGAACAATAGCACAAAGCTAAAGCGAAGCGAGGGAAGACTCCTCTTATTTTATCATCTTGATCTATTCTCTAATGAGAAACCAAAGAAAAAGATGAAAAGAAAGGTCATCTTTTATTTAGGAGAAAGAAATAGATGCTGATAGGTGATGTTCTGAACTACTTAACAAAATGAACTCAAATCGGGAGTCATCGGCACTCAGAAATAGCTTGTTTCTTACAATAAGTAGACAGCAGGCGACAGATAGTGAAGGATACGTAACTAATAGTCTACCTTCCCGCCTGGATGTTATTAATATAATCCAGATGTTTTAAAGAACTTGGATTTAGTTGAAGAAGCAGTTGCAATTGATTAGGGAAAAATTCAAGAGCCACAGTCACACATGAACTTAACGTGTATATCCTGCTAGATAAGTTCTGAAGACAATCCTTTCAGGTCTTAGGCTGTAGGAAGCAGATGATATAAATCTAAGACACATCTAAGTGATAAAATGTGTAAGGAAACTATCATGAGGCATTTACACTCTAATTTGAGGTCAAAGCCCCAATTGCAACCATAAAGAGAAGGGAAAGGAAAGTTTATTAAGAATCTAATGTATGCCAGATACTGTGATGAATTTTATCTCATCTAGTCCTCCAAGCAATGATGAGAGACAAATATTCACAGATGGGGCATCTAAGCCTCTGAGTTTGTACTTTGTCCTTACTGGAAAACAATAACTGATAAATCAAGGTTCTAAGCCATTTATTTATTTGATGTTAAGTGATATCCACTCTTCAAAGAGAACCATTCCACTTGTCTCTCTGCTCTTCAAAACTCTCCTCAGTTTTAGCTGTTAGCTTTACCACTTACCTTATTACTCTCAAAACCATGCTCTAGCTAGACTGACATCCTGTGTGCATTCCTGGGACTGTCCCACCTTTGTTTACTGAATTTCTCTATCTTTCAAGGTTCAATTCTGTACATCTCTCCCCTAAACATCCTCCCAGGGTCCTGCTGCCTTCAAGCGCCCCTTCCTCTACATCCACGGATGGACCTTTTCACTAATGACCTCATTTGCCAGTTACTGTACTTGACCTCAGCCTTAGTAATACACTTTCTATGCCACCTTCTATTTTCTAACTCTTGCCATTGCTGGGGATGCCAGCATATAATTATAGTAACAAGGTCTTACATAACTTTTTTCCTTCCTAGATAACTCAGTAGAGAACACAGAGTAAAATGTTTTTTGTTATTTGCATAAGCAACCATAATTACAATAATTACTTTAGGATTTAAAAAATGCTTCCATCTCTGTTGTCTCACTATTTTAATATAGCACCTCATTAAATACTCATAAGAACCCTGCATAAATTATTATAGTTTAATGTAATTATTATATTATAATAGGTATTATTTCCTTCATGTTACTCTTAAGGGAACAAAGGATCAGGGAGGATATAATAGTTGGCACAAGGTCATACTGTTAGGAAATTGCACCTGTCTCTGGTGCTTCACTTAAGGTTGTCACTCAACACATGTGGATTAACCAGTAAATGAGTAAGAATTCAAATCAGGCCTTCTGACTCCAAACTTTTTACCACACCATTAAGGATGATTTATTTGACAGTGTATGCTTGTTTATGTTTTCCTCATAAAGTCTTACTCCAGTGTAGTTTACATAGCTTTGGCTTTGCAACATCTTGCAATAAATTCCAGTGAATACCAAACTAATTAGCTGAGTCAGAGAGAGATAACAATAGCTAGCTTAATTTTAACAGGACTAAATTCTCCATCAATGATAATAAAAAATTACTGGTGACTTCAAACAAGTCTGAGCTTGAAAAATTGGCAGCCTGAGTGATCCCAATTACAAAAAAATTTCTTAATTATGCTTTTAAAAACTTTTCATAAAGGCATTGGTTCCCTGTGGCCCAGAATCTTTTTTTTTT
>NW_025412140.1:0-3563 GCF_002201575.2 Neomonachus schauinslandi | reverse complement strand
AAAAAAAAAAGATTCTGGGCCACAGGGAACCAATGCCTTTATGAAAAGTTTTTAAAAGCATAATTAAGAAATTTTTTTGTAATTGGGATCACTCAGGCTGCCAATTTTTCAAGCTCAGACTTGTTTGAAGTCACCAGTAATTTTTTATTATCATTGATGGAGAATTTAGTCCTGTTAAAATTAAGCTAGCTATTGTTATCTCTCTCTGACTCAGCTAATTAGTTTGGTATTCACTGGAATTTATTGCAAGATGTTGCAAAGCCAAAGCTATGTAAACTACACTGGAGTAAGACTTTATGAGGAAAACATAAACAAGCATACACTGTCAAATAAATCATCCTTAATGGTGTGGTAAAAAGTTTGGAGTCAGAAGGCCTGATTTGAATTCTTACTCATTTACTGGTTAATCCACATGTGTTGAGTGACAACCTTAAGTGAAGCACCAGAGACAGGTGCAATTTCCTAACAGTATGACCTTGTGCCAACTATTATATCCTCCCTGATCCTTTGTTCCCTTAAGAGTAACATGAAGGAAATAATACCTATTATAATATAATAATTACATTAAACTATAATAATTTATGCAGGGTTCTTATGAGTATTTAATGAGGTGCTATATTAAAATAGTGAGACAACAGAGATGGAAGCATTTTTTAAATCCTAAAGTAATTATTGTAATTATGGTTGCTTATGCAAATAACAAAAAACATTTTACTCTGTGTTCTCTACTGAGTTATCTAGGAAGGAAAAAAGTTATGTAAGACCTTGTTACTATAATTATATGCTGGCATCCCCAGCAATGGCAAGAGTTAGAAAATAGAAGGTGGCATAGAAAGTGTATTACTAAGGCTGAGGTCAAGTACAGTAACTGGCAAATGAGGTCATTAGTGAAAAGGTCCATCCGTGGATGTAGAGGAAGGGGCGCTTGAAGGCAGCAGGACCCTGGGAGGATGTTTAGGGGAGAGATGTACAGAATTGAACCTTGAAAGATAGAGAAATTCAGTAAACAAAGGTGGGACAGTCCCAGGAATGCACACAGGATGTCAGTCTAGCTAGAGCATGGTTTTGAGAGTAATAAGGTAAGTGGTAAAGCTAACAGCTAAAACTGAGGAGAGTTTTGAAGAGCAGAGAGACAAGTGGAATGGTTCTCTTTGAAGAGTGGATATCACTTAACATCAAATAAATAAATGGCTTAGAACCTTGATTTATCAGTTATTGTTTTCCAGTAAGGACAAAGTACAAACTCAGAGGCTTAGATGCCCCATCTGTGAATATTTGTCTCTCATCATTGCTTGGAGGACTAGATGAGATAAAATTCATCACAGTATCTGGCATACATTAGATTCTTAATAAACTTTCCTTTCCCTTCTCTTTATGGTTGCAATTGGGGCTTTGACCTCAAATTAGAGTGTAAATGCCTCATGATAGTTTCCTTACACATTTTATCACTTAGATGTGTCTTAGATTTATATCATCTGCTTCCTACAGCCTAAGACCTGAAAGGATTGTCTTCAGAACTTATCTAGCAGGATATACACGTTAAGTTCATGTGTGACTGTGGCTCTTGAATTTTTCCCTAATCAATTGCAACTGCTTCTTCAACTAAATCCAAGTTCTTTAAAACATCTGGATTATATTAATAACATCCAGGCGGGAAGGTAGACTATTAGTTACGTATCCTTCACTATCTGTCGCCTGCTGTCTACTTATTGTAAGAAACAAGCTATTTCTGAGTGCCGATGACTCCCGATTTGAGTTCATTTTGTTAAGTAGTTCAGAACATCACCTATCAGCATCTATTTCTTTCTCCTAAATAAAAGATGACCTTTCTTTTCATCTTTTTCTTTGGTTTCTCATTAGAGAATAGATCAAGATGATAAAATAAGAGGAGTCTTCCCTCGCTTCGCTTTAGCTTTGTGCTATTGTTCTGCTCTAGTTCTTGGCAGCCATGATATCAAAAACAGTTTTTCAATGCATGGTAAGAATAGAGGCAATTTTTTAATACCTCCAAAAAATGAGAAAATCTTAAAATGGCCACAGTTTGACTGTTTTATTCAGGCAAGACATTTTTTTTTCTTATTCCTTTTCCATTCTTTGTGTCATGACCTCATTTTATTTCAAGCACTGTCGCAGTCTCAATGGGCTCGGAACTTACCTGAGCAAAGGAGACATGGACTAACTGGCCTCTTCATCCTCTCTTGTCCTCCATCTGCTCTACTGTGTCCCTCTCACCCCCTTTCCAGCCCTCCCACCCTTCCTTAAGTGTAAGACCTTGTTTCTTCTTAACTCCATGCTAGAGAGATTCTCCTAAGGGGCCTGATTTCTTAGGTCTCCCATTCGTCCTGCACATTATTTCCAACATCATCTTGCCTCTGTTCTCAAGATTTAGAAATGATTTCTGAATTATGAAGCCTTGTCACCGGGAGGGTAAGGGAGAGTGGCATGGTCTGCTTAAGTGAAGTGTTGCCCATACTTAACTTGAAAAAAAGGTCACAGATTCTCGGGCTCCCTCCAAGGCTTGCTGAATCCATTTTGAGGAATAATCCTGAAAATCTATATACTTAGTAAGCACAACAGGTGATGCTCATATGTAGGCTTGTTTAGAAATCTAGCCCACAGAGTGCACAGAATGCAAATCGGAGAGTCTGAGAGTCTGAGAATGCAATACTACATTTAATATCTGCAGAGAACTGGAAAAGTCATTTAACTTCCCTCTGTTTTCCCATTCAAAAATGAAGACATTAATAACTTACAGTCATCAGTATTGCGAGGCTAAAATATGAAAAGACACATACAAAGGCTGATACCGTATACTAGTTCCTTCTGCTTCCCTTTTTGCTCCGTTGCTTTTCTGAAGCTCGGTGAAAAGAATGAACGGTGCTTTCTTTCCCTCTTGCCAAAAAGGCTTGTGAGAGGCAGATCTGAGATCCCAGAACCATAGCTCTGGCCTTGGTTTCCCTGCACACACGAGTCAGATCTGCAGGACGAAACGTAAAGGGTTTCAGGATCCCATGCAAAGTAACAGAACTGGTAGAAACTGGTAGAAACATCTCTCCCTCACCGAGACCAAAACAGTCTGGACTTATAATGGAAAGACCCCAGGACATGCCCAGGAATGACAAGGGACCATGATTCAGCACCCCAAGCTCCTATATCCAGCCTTAGTCCAGAAGTCTAAATCCAAACGGACCCAGGGCACAGCTCTGGAAAGCTAGCATATCCAAAGTGGGGTGGGCTCAGGAACAGGGAAAGCTGTACTTGATGAGTGGACCGATCAGGCTCAATACCAGAGACTGGAGGCATGAAGCCAGTGGTCAAAACCCCAGATCCGCCACAAATTTGCAACTGTTTTCTGATACCACAGTGCTGTGCCCTGTGCCCACATGGATTTCTCAGAGGATCCATGAGGTCAGACCATGCCCTACAGAATTGGTGTGTAGGCTGATTGCAGGTGAGATTGGGAAGTGCCCCGTGGCAGGCTGAGGTGGACTATGGGCTATTCAGCTCTAGAAATGAGAAGCATGTGCTTGGGTTATATCAGCAGAGGTTTAATGTGGAGTCCA
>NW_025412139.1:0-3568 GCF_002201575.2 Neomonachus schauinslandi | reverse complement strand
AGTCTCTTGCAGACAGCATATCTATGGGTCTTGTTTTTTTTTTTTTTTTTATCCAATCTGATAGCCTGTGTCTTTTGATTGGGGCATTTCCCCATTTCCATTCAGAGTAACTACTGAAAGATAGGAATTTAGTGCCATTGTATTGCCTGTAAGATGACTGTTACTCTATATTTTCTGTGTTCCTTTCTGGTCTATGTCACTTTTGGGCTCTACCTCGCTTAGAGGACCCCTTTCAATATTTCTTGTAGGGTTGGTTTTGTGTTTGCAAATTCCTTTACTTTTTGTTTGTCCTGGAATCTTTTTATCTCTCCTTCTATTTTCAATGGCAGCCTAGATGGATATGGTATTCTTGGCTGCATATTTTTCTCCTTTAATGCTCTGAATATATCATTGCAGTCCTTTGTGGCCTGCTAGGTCCCTGTGGATAGGTCTGTTGCCAATCAAATGTTTCTACATTGTAGGTTACAGATCTCCTCTCCTGAGCTGCTTTCAGGATTTTCTCTTTGTCTCTGAGACTCATAAGGCTACTATAAATGTAGGGGTGTTTACCTATTTTTATTGATTTTGATGGGGGTTCTCCATGCCTCCTGGATTTTGATGCTTGCTTCCTTCCCCAAATTAGGGAAGTTCTCTGCTATAATTTGCTCCAATATACCTTCTGCCCCTCTCTCTCTTTCTTCTTCTTCTGGGATCCCAATTATTCTAATGTTGTTTCATCTTATGGTATCACTTATCTCTCAAATTCTGCCCTCGTGATCCAGTCGTTGTTTATCTCTCTTTTTCTCAGCGTTATTTTCCATCATTTGTTCTTCTATATCACTAATTCCCTCTTCTGCCTCATTCATCCTAGCTGTTAGAGCCTCCATTTTTTATTACACCTCATTAACAGCCTTTTTGATTTCAACTTGGTTAGATTTTAGTTCCTTTATTTCTCCAGAAAGGGTTTGTCTAATATCTCCCATGCTTTTTTCAAGCCCAGCTAGTATCTTTAAAATTGTCATTCTGAACTCTAGATCCGACATCTTACTACTGTCCATATTGATTAGGTCCCTGGCAGTCGGTACTGCTTCTTGTTCTTTTTTGGGGGGTGACTTTTTCCATCTTGTCATTTCATACAAAGCACAATCGATGAGTGAGAGAACAAATGCTAACAGCATAACAATGACCCCAGAGAAATATACACTAAACAAATCAGAAGAGACCAGAAACCGGGAGAACAGAAAGGGAAAGAAAGAGAATAGAAAAAAAAAATTAAAAAAAAAACAGAATATGATCAAATATGATCAGGCTTGTGCATAGATCATTACCACACACTAGATTTTGGGTGTATTTTGGTCCGTTAGAAGAAACTGCCTCCCAAATTTTCAAGAAAGAAAAACTTATATATGTACAAAAATAAGAGTAAATATGATCAAGGGATGGAATATGACTGTAAAGATGAAAATTAGAAAAGATTTTATAAAAGGAATTGATAAGAGGTTGGTTTGAGAAAACAAAGAAGAGGGAGAGAATATGATCAGGCAGGAGACTAGAACAAAGCCATACACTAGAGATTTAGGGTGTATTTTGGTCTGTTAGAAGCAACAGTATCCCAAAATTTTAAGGAGAGAACAACTTATATATATACCAAAAATAATGTTAAACTACTATGAAGGGATAGAATATGACTCTAAAAATTAAAAGTAAAAAAGATTTTTGTATAAAAGGTTCGAGAAGATGTTGGTTGAAAAAGGGAAAAAAATTTAAAAAAATAAAAAAATAAAAAAATTAACTTTGAAAGACTAAAGAATCCTGGGGAAAAAAGCCATGTAATCTATGTGCTGTATTCCCCTAGCGCTGGAGTTCTGCCATTCTCATTGACAGGTAAACTTGGTCTTGGCATGCTGTTCTTGCTGATCTTTTGGGGGAGGGGCCTGTTGCCGTGGTGCTCAAATGTCTTTTCCGGAGGCATAATTACCCAGCCCTTGCTGCAGGTGGAGATATGTAATCTGCTTAGGTTTGCTCTTGGGAGCTTTTGCTCCCTGCAAGCTTTTCATACAGCTTTGGAGGACGAAAGTGAAAATGGTGACCTCCCAATCTCCACCCTGGAGGAGCCGATAACTCCGGGCCCCACTCCTCAGTGAGATCCCAGAGAAAAGCAGTCAATCACTCCTATCTCCCTGGTCTCTGGCCGCACTTGTGCTAACCTGTCCTGTGACCAAGTGATTCTGTCTCTCGAACAGACACCGAGTGGAGTCTCCAAACCCAGCAGATACCTGCAGTGCACTCCTGTGCCGCTCCTCCTGGGGGAGGAAGGGGAGTCTCCCGGGAACTGCCCCTTGTTGGGTCCCTACTGGAGGAGCAGTGGCCCGACTGTGCCGCAGATCACAGTCTATGGCAACCCGGAACTGAGAGACCACTCCTTGGCTCCGTTTCTGAAACGGACTTCCCTGCCCCGATACCTGGGAGCTCTGCCGCACTCAGACACCCCTGGTCTTTCTGTGACCCCAAGGGTCCTGAGACCACACTTTCCCAGTGAGTGTTCCACCCCCCGCTTAGCCACTGGAGTGACAGCCCTCAGCAAAGCCGACTTCTAAAAGTTCTGATTTTGTGCTCCACATCTCTATCCCTTGCCAGTAGCAGCTGATGGAAGTCCCCTCCCCCGCCATCTATCTTCCCAAAAATCACCTTGGATTCACTTCTCCACATGTCCTACCTTCCAGAAAGTGGTCGCTTTTCTGTTCATTGAGTTGCAGTTATTCTCTTTGATCTCCTGTTGAGTTCATAGGTGTTCAGAATGGTTTGATCCCTATCTAGCTGAATTCCTAGAACCAGACAAAATTTAGATCTCCTAATGCTACACGATCTTGCTCCTCCCCTGCAATCTGTGTTATTTAGTGAATGGTTTATTATGGGACTCAGTCGGTTTTCTTAATTAAGTTATTTTCTTCATTGTTGAATTCAAGTGTTCTTTGTATATTTTGAATACAATTCTTTTTCACATGTATCTTTTGGAAAGAGATCCTTTTTTTCAGGATTTTCTAAGTCTGGAGCTTGCTGTTTATTTTTGAGTTTTTTGAGATCATAAGATTTTCATTTTAATAAATTGCAGCTTATCAATTTTTTTATAAATAATTTATGCCTCGGGATTGGATCCAGCCTGGCTTGTGAGCTGGGCTGAGGAGCCGGAGGTTGGGCCGCAGTTACCTCCATATCTGCCCCTTCCCTGACCCCTCAGAGGCATGGTGTGAGGGGCAACATTGAAACAGCCCAGGGAGATTGAGGCTAGGCTGTCGAGCCCTGGCTCCCCAAAGTGGTGGTGCTGCACCCCTCTGCCCGGCCCCTCTCTGGCCTCAGGCACCCAGACACCAAGCCACCACCTCTTCTCCAGAGAAAACCCCACAACTGACTCTGCAGCACCCCACCGCACCCCACAATGAGCCGTGCCTTCCAACACTAGAACAAATTTTGCAGAACATAGAATATAGTCCTTATCAGAGGTGGAGACATTTAGAAGCTGTTCTGAATCAGAGTGAAGCTTCTACTTCGGAAAGTCAGCCTCATTCCTCAGCACTCACAGCCCCTAGTT
>NW_025412138.1:0-3575 GCF_002201575.2 Neomonachus schauinslandi | reverse complement strand
GGTACTGGCACAAAAACAGACACATAGATCAATGGAACAGAATAGAGAGCCCAGAAATGGACCCTCAACTCTATGGTCAACTCATCTTTGACAAACAGGAAAGAATGTCCAGTGGAACAAAGACAGTCTCTTCAACAAATGGTGTTGGGAAAATTGGATAGCCACATGCAGAAGAATGAAACTGGACCATTTCCTTACACCACACACAAAAATAGACTCCAAATGGTTGAAAGACCTCAATGTGAGACAGGAGTCCATCAACATCCTAAAGGAGAACACAGGCAGCAACCTCTTTGACCTCAGCCGAAGCAACTTCTTCCTAGAAACATCGCCAAAGGCAAGGGAAGCAAGGGCAAATGTGAACTATTGGGACTTCATCAAGATAAAAAGCTTTTGCAAAGCAAAGGAAACAGTCAACAAAACCAAAAGACAACCGACAGAATGGGAGAAGATATTGCAAATGACATATCAGATAAAGGGCTAGTATCCAAAATCTATAAAGAACTCATCAAACTCAACACCCAAAGAACAAAGAATCCAATCAAGAAATGGGCAGAAGACATGAACAGACATTTTTCCAAAGAAGACATCCAAATGGCCAACAGACACATGAAAAAGTGCTCAATATCGCTCGACATCAGGGAAATCCAAATCAAAACCTCAATGAGATACCACCTCACACCAGTCAGAATGGCTAAAATGAACAAGTCAGGAAATGACAGATGTTGGCGGGGATGTGGAGAAAGGGGAACCCTCCTACACTGTTGGTGGGAATGCAAGCTGGTGCAGCCACTCTGGAAAACTGTATGGAGGTTCCTCAAAAAGTTGAAAATAGAGCTACCATATGATCCAGCAATTGCACTACTGGGTATTTACCCCAAAGATACAAAAGTAGGGATCCAAAAGGGGTACATGCACCCCGATGTTTATAGCAGCAATGTCCACAATAGCCAAACTGTGGAAAGAGCCAAGATGTCCATCAACAGATGAATGGATAAAGAAGACGTGGTATATATATACCATGGAATATTATGCAGCCATCAAAAGGAATGAGATCTTGCCATTTGCAACGACGTGGATGGAACTGGAGGGTATTATGTTGAGTGAAATAAGTCAAACAGAGAAAGACATGTATCATATGATCTCACTGATATGAGGAATTCTTAATCTCAGGAAACAAACTGAGGGTTGCTGGAGTGGGGCTGGGGTGAGAAGGATGGGGTGACTGGGTGATAGACACTGGGGAGGGTATGTGCTCTGGTAAGCGCTGTGAATTGTGCAAGACTGTTGAATCTCAGATCTGTACCTCTGAAACAAATAATGCAATATATGTTAAGAAAAAAAAAGAAGACGAAGAAGAAGGTAGCGGTAGGGGAAGAATGAAGCGGGGGAAATCGGAGGGGTAGATGAACCATGAGAGACGATGGACTCTGAAAAACAAACAGGGTTCTAGAGGGGAGGGGGGTGGGAGGATGGGTTAGCCTGGTGGTGGGTATTGAGGAGGGCACATTCTGCATGGAGCACTGGGTGTTATGCACAAACAATGAATCATGGAACACTTCATCTAAAACTAATGATGTAATGTATGGGGATTAACATAAGAATAAAAAAAAAAGAGCATCCTACTAATGAATGAATGGGTCAACCAGGAAATTAAAGAAGAATTTAAAAAATTCATGGAAACCAATGAAAATGAAAACACAACTGTTCAAAATCTTGGGATGCAGCAAAGGCAGTCCTATGAGGAAAGTACATAGCAATACAAGACTTTCTCAAGAAGCAAGAAAGGTCTCAAGTACACAGCCTAACCCTACACCTAAAGGAGCTGGAGAAAGAACAGCAAATAAAGCCTAAACCCAGCAGGAGAAGAGAAATACAAAAGATCAGAGCAGAAATCAATGAAATAGAAACCAAAAGAACAGTAAAACAGATCAACAAAACTAGGAGCTGGTTCTTGGAAAGAATTAACAAGATTGATAAACCCCTGGCCAGACTTATCAAAAAGGAGAGAAAGGACCCAAATCAACAAAATCATGAATGAAAGAGGAGAGATCACAACCAACACCAAAGAAATACAAACAATTATAAGAACATACTATGAACAACTCTATGCCAGCAAATTAGATAACCTGGAAGAAATGGATGCATTCCTAGAGATATATCAACTACCAAAGCTGAACCAGGAAGAAACTGAAAACCTGAACAGACCTATAACCACGAAGGAAATTGAAGCTGTCATCAAAAATCTCCCAAAAAACAAAAGCCCAGGGCCAGATGGCTTCCCAGGGGAATTCTACCAAACCTTTAAAGAAGAATTAATACCTATTCTTCTGAAACTGTTCCAAAAAATAGAAATGGAAGGAAAACTTCCAAACTTGCTTTATGAGGCCACCATTGCCTTGACCCCCAAACCAGACAAAGACCCCATCAAAAAAGAGAATTACAGACCAATATCCTTGATGAACATGGATGCAAAAATTCTCACCAAAATACTAGCCAGTAGGATCCAACAGTCCATTAAAAGGATTATTCACCACGACCAAGTGGGATTTATTCCTGGGCTGCAAGGTTGGTTCAACATCCGCAAATCAATCAACGTGATACAATACATTAACAAAAGAAAGAAAAGAATCATATGATCCTCTCAATAGATGCAGAAAAAGCATTTGACAAAGTACAGCATCCTTTCTTGATCAAACTCTTCAGAGTATAGGCATAGAGGATACATACCTCAATATCATAAAAGCCATCTATGAAAAAGCTACAGCCAATATCATTCTTAAATGGGAAAAAACTGAGAGCTTTCCCCCTAAGGTCCAGAACACGGCAGGGATGTCCACTATCACCACTGCTATTCAACATAGTACTAGAAGTCCTAGCCACAGCAATCAGACAACAAAAAGAAATAAAATGCATCCAAATAGGCAAAGAAGAAGTCAAACTCTCACTCTTTGCAGATAATATTTCATGTGGAAAATCCAAAATACTCCACACCAAAACCGCTAGAACTCATACAGGAATTCAGTAAAGTGGCAGGATATAAAATCGATGCACAGAAATCAGTGGCATTCCTATACACCAACAACAAGACAGAAGAAAGAGAAAATAAGGATTTGATCCCATTTACCATTGCACCCAAAACCATAAGATACCTAGGAATAAATCTAACCAAAGAGACAAAGGATCTGTACTCTGAAAACTATAAAATACTCAGGAAAGAAATTGAGGAAGACACAAAGAAATGGAAAAACGTTCCATGCTCATGGATTGGAAGAACAAATATTGTGAAGATGTCAATGCTACCTAGAGCAATCTACACATTCAATGCAATCCCCATCAAAATACCATCCACTTTTTTCAAAGAAATGGAACAAATAATCCTAAAATTTGTATGGAACCAGAAAAGACCCCGCATAGCCAGAGGAATGTTGAAAATGAAGAGCAAAGCCGGCGGCATCACAATTCCGGACTTCCAGCTCTATTACAAAGCTGTCATCATCAAGACAGTATGGTACTGGCACAAAAACAGACACATAGATCAATGGAACAGAATAGAGAGCCCAGAAATGGACCCT
>NW_025412137.1:0-3575 GCF_002201575.2 Neomonachus schauinslandi | reverse complement strand
GGTACTGGCACAAAAACAGACACATAGATCAATGGAACAGAATAGAGAGCCCAGAAATGGACCCTCAACTCTATGGTCAACTCATCTTTGACAAACAGGAAAGAATGTCCAGTGGAACAAAGACAGTCTCTTCAACAAATGGTGTTGGGAAAATTGGATAGCCACATGCAGAAGAATGAAACTGGACCATTTCCTTACACCACACACAAAAATAGACTCCAAATGGTTGAAAGACCTCAATGTGAGACAGGAGTCCATCAACATCCTAAAGGAGAACACAGGCAGCAACCTCTTTGACCTCAGCCGAAGCAACTTCTTCCTAGAAACATCGCCAAAGGCAAGGGAAGCAAGGGCAAATGTGAACTATTGGGACTTCATCAAGATAAAAAGCTTTTGCAAAGCAAAGGAAACAGTCAACAAAACCAAAAGACAACCGACAGAATGGGAGAAGATATTGCAAATGACATATCAGATAAAGGGCTAGTATCCAAAATCTATAAAGAACTCATCAAACTCAACACCCAAAGAACAAAGAATCCAATCAAGAAATGGGCAGAAGACATGAACAGACATTTTTCCAAAGAAGACATCCAAATGGCCAACAGACACATGAAAAAGTGCTCAATATCGCTCGACATCAGGGAAATCCAAATCAAAACCTCAATGAGATACCACCTCACACCAGTCAGAATGGCTAAAATGAACAAGTCAGGAAATGACAGATGTTGGCGGGGATGTGGAGAAAGGGGAACCCTCCTACACTGTTGGTGGGAATGCAAGCTGGTGCAGCCACTCTGGAAAACTGTATGGAGGTTCCTCAAAAAGTTGAAAATAGAGCTACCATATGATCCAGCAATTGCACTACTGGGTATTTACCCCAAAGATACAAAAGTAGGGATCCAAAAGGGGTACATGCACCCCGATGTTTATAGCAGCAATGTCCACAATAGCCAAACTGTGGAAAGAGCCAAGATGTCCATCAACAGATGAATGGATAAAGAAGACGTGGTATATATATACCATGGAATATTATGCAGCCATCAAAAGGAATGAGATCTTGCCATTTGCAACGACGTGGATGGAACTGGAGGGTATTATGTTGAGTGAAATAAGTCAAACAGAGAAAGACATGTATCATATGATCTCACTGATATGAGGAATTCTTAATCTCAGGAAACAAACTGAGGGTTGCTGGAGTGGGGCTGGGGTGAGAAGGATGGGGTGACTGGGTGATAGACACTGGGGAGGGTATGTGCTCTGGTAAGCGCTGTGAATTGTGCAAGACTGTTGAATCTCAGATCTGTACCTCTGAAACAAATAATGCAATATATGTTAAGAAAAAAAAAGAAGACGAAGAAGAAGGTAGCGGTAGGGGAAGAATGAAGCGGGGGAAATCGGAGGGGTAGATGAACCATGAGAGACGATGGACTCTGAAAAACAAACAGGGTTCTAGAGGGGAGGGGGGTGGGAGGATGGGTTAGCCTGGTGGTGGGTATTGAGGAGGGCACATTCTGCATGGAGCACTGGGTGTTATGCACAAACAATGAATCATGGAACACTTCATCTAAAACTAATGATGTAATGTATGGGGATTAACATAAGAATAAAAAAAAAAGAGCATCCTACTAATGAATGAATGGGTCAACCAGGAAATTAAAGAAGAATTTAAAAAATTCATGGAAACCAATGAAAATGAAAACACAACTGTTCAAAATCTTGGGATGCAGCAAAGGCAGTCCTATGAGGAAAGTACATAGCAATACAAGACTTTCTCAAGAAGCAAGAAAGGTCTCAAGTACACAGCCTAACCCTACACCTAAAGGAGCTGGAGAAAGAACAGCAAATAAAGCCTAAACCCAGCAGGAGAAGAGAAATACAAAAGATCAGAGCAGAAATCAATGAAATAGAAACCAAAAGAACAGTAAAACAGATCAACAAAACTAGGAGCTGGTTCTTGGAAAGAATTAACAAGATTGATAAACCCCTGGCCAGACTTATCAAAAAGGAGAGAAAGGACCCAAATCAACAAAATCATGAATGAAAGAGGAGAGATCACAACCAACACCAAAGAAATACAAACAATTATAAGAACATACTATGAACAACTCTATGCCAGCAAATTAGATAACCTGGAAGAAATGGATGCATTCCTAGAGATATATCAACTACCAAAGCTGAACCAGGAAGAAACTGAAAACCTGAACAGACCTATAACCACGAAGGAAATTGAAGCTGTCATCAAAAATCTCCCAAAAAACAAAAGCCCAGGGCCAGATGGCTTCCCAGGGGAATTCTACCAAACCTTTAAAGAAGAATTAATACCTATTCTTCTGAAACTGTTCCAAAAAATAGAAATGGAAGGAAAACTTCC
The DNA here is from genome assembly GCF_002201575.2 of Neomonachus schauinslandi. NCBI lineage: Eukaryota > Metazoa > Chordata > Mammalia > Carnivora > Phocidae > Neomonachus > Neomonachus schauinslandi. The sequence goes on along the minus strand of NW_025412137.1, from coordinate 1,204 downwards.
AAACTTGCTTTATGAGGCCACCATTGCCTTGACCCCCAAACCAGACAAAGACCCCATCAAAAAAGAGAATTACAGACCAATATCCTTGATGAACATGGATGCAAAAATTCTCACCAAAATACTAGCCAGTAGGATCCAACAGTCCATTAAAAGGATTATTCACCACGACCAAGTGGGATTTATTCCTGGGCTGCAAGGTTGGTTCAACATCCGCAAATCAATCAACGTGATACAATACATTAACAAAAGAAAGAAAAGAATCATATGATCCTCTCAATAGATGCAGAAAAAGCATTTGACAAAGTACAGCATCCTTTCTTGATCAAACTCTTCAGAGTATAGGCATAGAGGATACATACCTCAATATCATAAAAGCCATCTATGAAAAAGCTACAGCCAATATCATTCTTAAATGGGAAAAAACTGAGAGCTTTCCCCCTAAGGTCCAGAACACGGCAGGGATGTCCACTATCACCACTGCTATTCAACATAGTACTAGAAGTCCTAGCCACAGCAATCAGACAACAAAAAGAAATAAAATGCATCCAAATAGGCAAAGAAGAAGTCAAACTCTCACTCTTTGCAGATAATATTTCATGTGGAAAATCCAAAATACTCCACACCAAAACCGCTAGAACTCATACAGGAATTCAGTAAAGTGGCAGGATATAAAATCGATGCACAGAAATCAGTGGCATTCCTATACACCAACAACAAGACAGAAGAAAGAGAAAATAAGGATTTGATCCCATTTACCATTGCACCCAAAACCATAAGATACCTAGGAATAAATCTAACCAAAGAGACAAAGGATCTGTACTCTGAAAACTATAAAATACTCAGGAAAGAAATTGAGGAAGACACAAAGAAATGGAAAAACGTTCCATGCTCATGGATTGGAAGAACAAATATTGTGAAGATGTCAATGCTACCTAGAGCAATCTACACATTCAATGCAATCCCCATCAAAATACCATCCACTTTTTTCAAAGAAATGGAACAAATAATCCTAAAATTTGTATGGAACCAGAAAAGACCCCGCATAGCCAGAGGAATGTTGAAAATGAAGAGCAAAGCCGGCGGCATCACAATTCCGGACTTCCAGCTCTATTACAAAGCTGTCATCATCAAGACAGTATGGTACTGGCACAAAAACAGACACATAGATCAATGGAACAGAATAGAGAGCCCAGAAATGGACCCT
>NW_025412136.1:0-3577 GCF_002201575.2 Neomonachus schauinslandi | reverse complement strand
AATAAGTTGGAAAGAGGTAGATGCTATTGCTGTTTATTCAGCGATGGACCTGGTATACATGTTTGAAAGCAGGAAGGAATAGTGATTCACACTTCCTTCCCGTTCTACCAAATCTACTGTCCTCATTTGTCTGTTATGGAGAAAAGCTCTTTGTAAAAGGAACATGTATCCAAAGATTACAGTAAGAGAGAGAAGATCATTTGATATTTCAAATGCCTCTGATCTCAGGCTCTGCTCCTCCTGACTGGTCTTGCCAATGACCTTGCTTTTTTCCAGAGGATTGACAGTACCAACAGTCAAAATGGGGAATATTCCTTCAGTTAAGATGACTGTGACAAAAAGTAAAGGACCAAATCTAAATGATAAGGGAGCAGGGATAACTTTCATCCGTTATTACTATTTCAACTACAGGAAACTTTCTGACCCAGTATTAGACTCATTTGCATAGAGAAATCTGACATGCTTTAAGAAATCTATTTGGATGCTGTGCGTCTTATATTCTGCAAAGTATTGAAAGATAGAGTAGAAATTCTGATGAAACATCAAGCTGCAAACTCAGAAATTATAACCACGTGTAAGTTTATTCTTGAGGTGATTTCCTTTTCTCAGATAAAAATAATTGACATGGCCTTCAATGCAATTACTGACTCATAGCCTCAGGAGAATTTCCTCTAAAGTATTAACCATCCATCCTGTCATGCTTCCCACTTCCTGGCCAACACTTCTTCACATTCCATACTCCATCATATTTCGCCTAAATGCCACTACAGTGTTCTTTCCCCAGGACTCATTGATGAAGTTCTCTGGTCCTGTGAGTTTCCAGAATTCTCTCTCTCTGCCAAAACCCCTTTCTCATTCACATTAATCTCTTGGAAATTTGATGTCCTCTCTAAGAATAAATCCAGGAAACCATAAATATGTGTGTCCTTGGGGAATGGTACCAACAGGAAACTGGCCCTAAAGAACTGATCAGGAGAAATGGTCTCTGGGAAACCAAGACTACCTCATTTCCAAAAGTGGAAGCCCCTTTCCTGTTATTCTTACTCATGGATCCTCTGAAATGACAAAGAATAAGACTCATCTTCCTTTTATCTCTCCCACCCTGAAAGATTTAAAGACAGCTATAAGAACATCAACTCAATATATTAATATATGTGTATATATGAAATGTTTTTATGTATGGAAAACTTCTTGGTTCTGAGAATCTCCTTTCACCCATTGCCCATAAAGTAAGAATTCTCACACTCTTCTCTGGGTAAATTTCCCTCTTCTCCAAGATAGATTATTTAGGTCAATGTTTGCACTTTTGAGGCATGGCACTCAGAACTGAATGTAATGGTCTGAATATGACCATTCTTTATATTAACGCTTTTCTATTTATTAACTATTGCACAGATAAGGCCATCCCTTGTGCAAAATTCCTAGCTCCTTGGTTATTTCATAGACTATTGTTTTAGTGTGAGCATAGTGTTGGCCCAGAAAAGCTTCATCTACCATCTTCATGGACTGCCAGCTGCATGAGTCTTCCAATTCCAATGATCTTCTTTGCAGACAATTTGTGAGTTATGCACATTATGCTCATCGTGCCTTCAAGGGATGTCCTCCCAGGATATTAAATATATTTCCTTTTTAAAGGAAAGTCCTTAGAAATACAGGTAGGTGTTCACAGGGCAGCATCACCTTTGGCTTACTCCTACAGAAACAGTGAGTGATGTATGAGTTTGCTGGTAGAATAACAGTGGCTCAACCAGGGTCTCCTTTCCTGCCCAAAGTCTCAGACATTTACACAAATTGGAACTCTCCATTCAGGGTTTCAAACTGATTGGACCACCACTTTCTCAGACCCAAACCGCAGAGATAAATGTCTGGGCTTGCATTAGACACTTTCTCTTTACTCAGCACGGTGGTCCTACAGCAAGGAGGCAGGGGAATAAATGCTAAATAGGAAGTTAGGAAACCCAGTGTCTTTCCCCTCCAGCTCATTCACTAACTAATTGTTCACTAACTAATTGTTGTCTTGGAAACTGTCTCTCTTGTGTAAAATGAAATTGGACTCAAGAATTACTAAGGGCACTTCCAGCTCTAAATTTCTTTTATACTATATAACAAAGCAAATATTTATTGATGACTGGTTGTGTGCAAGGAGGACAAGTGTCAGAGTGGGGTGAAATTGCCTGCATCATGGAACCCCAGGCCATTTTCACAACCACGTGATCTAGTGGGTCTGAGGTTGATCCTTCAGAAGCAGAGACATGGTCCTCAGGATGAGATCCTATCTGGGTTTTCATTTCTTCTGTGAGATCACTAATGTATCAAGGAGAAATAAATCCAAATTAACATTGAATAAAATAGGACTTTATTCACGGAGTGTAGTCCTTCACAGGCATTGTCAAGGGTGCTCCATGGCTGAGCTATGGGTAAGCAGAATGTTCTTCTGGAGTCGTATTTCTTATAAATATCTATTACATGTAACTTACGTATTGTACGAAAAAAAGAATCTCCACAATTGAGACAACCTAGAGGAGATGGATGGGTTTACTAATATGGAAAGTGAGAAACACTCTTTAAAACAGCCTAATTGCTTTTTGGATTCTGGCTTTCTCCTTGAAACCTTAGTTTGGAGGTTCAAAATTTCCAACCAGGGATGCCTCTGCAATTTTTGAGATCATTTCAAAATGAAAATTTGGGAACATCATTCAAAAAGCAGGGAAAAGGTATCATTAGGTAATATTTCTAGGGGAATCATTTATCTAAAATGCTATAACTCTTAACTCTTATACATATTAGTTTCATGTCTCTCAATTTAATTTTTTAAAGACTCTCTTTTTTTTCAAACATTTCAACCAAGTTCAAAGATAATGAGGCAGATGTACTGGGGCTCCAGTGCACCTCCTGCCCCCACACAGGCATAACCTTCCCATTATCACCTTTCCCATGGCCCTTTCACAGTGGAAGACACTATGCTGCCACATCATATCACCCAAAGCCCACAGTTTATCTAGGGTTCATTCTTGCTGTTGTATGTTCTATGGATTTGAACAAATGTGTAAAACATGTATCCACCATTGTATCATAGAGAGTAGGTCATTCCATTAAACATGCTCTGAGCTATACTGATACCTCTTGCTCCCTTTGAAAACCTTTGGCAACAACAATCTTACTCCCTCCAGAGTTTTGCCTTTTCCAGAAAGTCGTAGAATCTGAATCATACCTTATGGCCTTTTCAGATGGGCTGTTTTCACTTAGTAAAATGCATACAAGATTCCCTTATCTCTTCAGGGCTTCATTTCTTTTTAGCAGCAAATCATATTCCATTGTTTGGATGTACCACAATTTATTTATTCATTCACTTATTGAAAGACACACTGCTTACTTCCAAGTTTGGTAATTATGAATAAACTGCTACAAAACACGTGTGTACAAGTCTGTGTGTGGACATAAGTTTTCAAACCCTTTGGGTAAATACTCATGAGGGCCATTGCTGGATCATACCATAAGGGTATGTTTAGTTGTGTAAGAAACTGCCAAATGGCTTTATTGAAATGTCCGTGTATACACTTTCATTTTGTAGCAATTT
>NW_025412135.1:0-3579 GCF_002201575.2 Neomonachus schauinslandi | reverse complement strand
TATAGACTAAATTTGATCCCCCATCCCACTCACATGTTTCAGTTCTAACCCCTATGAAACTGGACCTGGAACCTTGGGAGGAACATAGGTTGAGTTAGGTCACAAGGTTAGGATTCTCATGATGGGGTTAGCATGCTTATGATAAGAGACACAGAGAACTTTCACTCTCCATGCACACCTGCAAAGAAAGGTTATGTGAGTACAAAGCCAGAAGGTGGCTATCGACAAAGCTCCAGGAGGATAGGCTTCCTCAGAACCTGATCAAATTGGTGCCTTATGTTGGACTTCTACCCAGCAGAACTGTGAGAAAATGCATTACAGATGTTTAGCCATTTTCTGAACCTAGCATTTGGTGCATTTTTGTACAAGACAAGAAAGGAGGATTCATAGGGCATAACACTGGACTTTATCAAGATTAAAACCTTCTGTTGTAGTAAAGATCTTGTTAGGAGGATGAAAAAACAAGCTATAGACTAAGTGAATATATTTGCAAACCACTAATCTGACAAAGAACTTCTATCTATAATATATAAAAAACCAACACTCAACAGGAGGAGGAAAAAAAAAAAAAAAAACTATCCAAATAGCAAATGGGTAAAAGACATGAACAGACATTTCAGCAAAGAGAACATGCACATGGCAAATAAGCACAAGAAAAAAACAGTACATTAGTTGCCATGAGGGAAATGTAAAGGAAAAACCTGATTGAGTAATCACTGCTACCTACCTTTTAGGACAGCTCATTAATATAAAACAGAGTAAAAACATCAAATATAGGAAAGAGCCAGCTCTCCTACTTTGCTGGTGGGAATGTAAATGGAACAGCCACTCTGGTAAGACAGTTTGATAGGTTCTGCAAAAGCGAAACATAAATGCGACAACCCAGCACCCACTGTCCTGGACCTTTATTCTAGAGAATGAAAATTTAAGATCCCAAAAAACACTGTGCCCAAATATTCACTGTGGGATTATTTGTAGTCTCTAAAGCCTGGAAACAAACCAAAATATCCCTCAAAAGGGGTGCAGATGAACAAACTGTGGCATTTCTAACCTAGGGAGCACAACTCAGTGATAAAAAGTAAGAAAGTTAGGATAACACAAAACGTGGATGGATTCCAGATATATTATCCTGAGTGAAAACAAACAAACAAAAAACATCACTGGTTAACAGCTGTAGGAGTCCCCTCATGGAACAAAATGCCAACACATCCAAAGTGTAAAACATAGGGGTGAATGGCATGGAAGGGATGGCTGGGCAAGGGGTGGGTAACATGAAGGAGATCTTTGTGCTGATAGAGTAGTTCCATACCTGGATTGTGCTGTTGAACATATAAATGTCCATGGCAATGTGACAGACCTAGACATATCCATCATTCCACTGTCAGTTTCCTGGTGCGAATAGTGTCCTGCTGTGATGTAGGATGTTACCTTGGGGCAAAATGAGCCAAGAGTGCCTCTGCAATGGGACATTTCTGTACTATCTGAACCTTCCTGTGAATCACTAAATCCCTCCCTACCTATAGTATTGCTCTACCTTTCAACAAACCTCAGAATAGTTCCCTAAAGCTATCAGTCCCAACCTGGCTCCTTGAAGCTCCAAGCTTCCCCAGGACCCTAATGTGTGGGTATTAAGCAGCAGTGTTGGAGGCAGGAGGAACCTGGTGATGGTCTGTGACTGGGCAGGTGCTGGGCTGTGATATGTTGTACCCTAAGGGGTAGACAAGGCCAGGTGTGGGACAGGACAGAGGCAGGACCTAGACGGCTTTCCTCCTGAACCTGCTGTTTTGAGTTTGGGAAGGAACTGACAGGACATGGACCTGGTTCACAGCCTGCCCTCCCTCCTCTGGACAGCATCTGTCCCCTGCTCTTGTAGATTCCCTCCCCAACCCTGCTTTCTCCTGCATCCTGCTCACACAGCCATCCCCCCAAAGTTGCCCACATTTTACAGATGAAGGAATGGGGGTTAAAGGGGTGAACTACTCTGCTTCACACCCCCAAAGTGGGGTCCCAGCACCTCCAAGATCCTGCTGTGTCCAGAAACATGTGTCTGGTAAGTGGGGTCTGAGTAGGTGGCTACTAGAGGTTAGCAGCTCTGGGATCGCACTGTGATCCACATCCCCCTCAAATCCAAGTGACCTGGACTCCACCAGCCTCCCCACTGGCTCCTGAAAGCAGCAGCCCTCCTATAAGATCAGACACCATCCATCTTAGAGATACTAACCTCTCTTCTTCCAGGTCCCCCTCACATTGACCTTCCCTAAGAGAGCTTTTTCATGGCTCTAATCAGTTCATGCCAAGGTGATATGAGCACAGTGCCTTGAGCTCCCCCAAGGGGCCATGGCTCTAGGCTCTCTTACCTCCACTACAGTCACAGGCAGACCCCAGCTCATGAGCATCCACAAGACACTTGAGCTCCCACATCCTGTGTTGAGGTTAAGGGATAATCTCTAGGGAAAAGACAAACTTGGAACCTTACTTTCCTCCTTCCTCTGTCCAACAAATGGCAGAATCTCAGCTTTGCCTATTAGAGGTAGACACCTTCTTCCATATCCACAGACACCTGAGTATTCCATGCGCACCTGTTCCCACCTGTTCCTACCTGTCTCCTTTTCTTCTTTACTCTGTCCATCCACCCCTCCACATGGAGCAGCAAGTAGTAATCTGTGGCTCCCCCAACTTCTGCAGTGCTTCTGTGACTCAGAGCAGAAAGCCCACACTCCAGGTTCCTCACTCCAGTCTGTACGTACCTCACCTACAGGAAATCATCCAGAGGCAGGGAATGGTCCCCTGCTTCTGGCCTCCCTCCAGCCTGGCCCCTTCATCTTCTCACATTTACTCTTCAGAGGTCTGCATCACACAGGGACATGCAGTCAGGAAATACTAGCTCTGGTGACCAGAGTTTGGAAATTCATGCCAGGGTCCAAACTCCAATTTGCCAGAGTATGTGTGATGGGGCTAGGGATATAAATCATTTTTGCAGAAATACCTACATATGGACATTACAGCTTATTTTTTCCTTCCTTCAGAATGGGGATGACCTCAGCAGCTGACCTTGATTTCTACAAAACAGGATGTCTGAAAGTGTTGATGGGGATCGGAAGGTTGTGCTCAGGGTCAGCTCTGCATAATTCACTGACACTTTCTCAGAGCTGTGGAGGCCCCTGCCCACAAACTGGAGAATGTGATGACTTATAAGGCACAGTAGTGACGGTAACCCAGGCTGTACATCACAGTCACCCAGGGGCTGTTTCCTGTACTCATATAAAATAAAGTTTTTAAGTTATTTAGGCCTCTGAAAAATATTAAAACTCTCACTCCTGGAGATGACCAAACTTTTCCAAGCTCCGCATTTATGTCATCTTGGATGGGAGGGTGCAGGGACATCACCACTTGGATGACATTGCCTGGGAGGCAAAACTTCCAGCAGTCCTTGATGTACCCCAAAAATCTCTCCACCTCATAGATCTGAGCCTGCTTCTCACCCCACTACTTGACTTGTTTTTCTAAGGTCTCCAACTCTTCTTCCAGGATAGAGCACCTCTCCTTCATCTGGAGGACCTTTGCCAATGAGTCCTCTGT
>NW_025412134.1:0-3581 GCF_002201575.2 Neomonachus schauinslandi | reverse complement strand
TTTTTGAATTTTTCTTTTTCCCTTTTTCAACCAACATCTTATCAATCCCTTTTTTTAAAAAAACATTTTTATTTTTCATTTTTAGAGTCATATTCTATCCCTTCATAGTAGTTACCTGTATTTTTGGCATATATATATAAGTTGTTCTCTCTTTAAAATTTTGAGATAGTTTCTTCTAACAGATCAAAATGTACCCTAAATCTCTAGTATATGGTGTTTTCTATTCCCCTGCCTGATCACATTCTCTCCCTTTTTTTTTCTTTTTTCTTTTTTTAAATCCTCTTCTTTCTTTTTTCAAACAACTTCTTATCAATTCCTTTTATAAAATTTTTTATAATTTCCATCTTTACAGTCATATTCCATCCCTTCATCATATCAACCCTTATTTTTGTACATATATAAGTTTTTCTTTCTTTAAAATTTTGGGACGCACTTTCTTCTAAAAGACCAAAATACACCCCAAATCTAGTGTGTGGCACTGATCTATATACCAGCCTCATCATATTTGATCACATTCTGGTTTGTTGTTGTTGTTGTTGTTTTGTTTTGTTTGTTTTTATTTGTTTTTATCTTTATCCTTTTTTTTCTTTTTCTTTTTTCTCTCTTTCCATTTCTTTTTCCACTGCTTCAGGTCTTTTCTGATTTATTTAGAGTATATTTTCTGGGGACATTGTTACTCTGCTAGCATTTTGTTCTCTCATTAATCTATTCTCCTCTGCACAAAATGACAAGATGGAAAAAATCACCTCAACAAAAAGAACAAGAGGTAGTGCCGACTGCCAGGGACCTACTCAATACGGACATTAGTACGATGTCAGATCTAGAGTTCAGAATCATCACTTTAAAGATACTAGCTGGGCTTGAAAAAAACATGGAAGTTATTAGAGAAATCCTTTCTGGAGAAGTAAAAGAACTAAAAGCCAACCAAGTAGAAATCAAAAAGACTATTAATGAGGTGCAATCAAGTATGGGGGTGCTAACTGCTAGAATAAATGAGGCAGAAGAGAGAATCAGTAATATAGAAGACCAAATGATGGAAAATAAAGAAGCTGAGAAAAGAGAGATAAACAACTACTGGATCATGAGGGCAAAATTCGAGAGATAAGCGATACCATAAGATGAAACCACATTAGAATAATTGGGATCCCAGAAGAAGAAGAAAGAGAGAGAGGGGCAGAAGGTATAATGGAGCAAATTATAGCAGAGAACTTCCCTAATTTGGGGAAGGAAACAGGCATGAAAATCCAGGAAGCACAGAGAACCCCTCTCAAAATCAATAAAAATAGGTCAACACCCCGACATCTAATAGTAAAACTTACGAGTCTCAGAGACAAAGAGAAAATCCTGAAAGCAGCTCGGGAGAAGAGATATGTAACCTACAAGGGTAGAAACATTAGATTGGCAACAGACCTATTCCCAGAGACCTGGCAGGCCAGAAAGGACTGGCAGGATATATTCAGAGCACTAAATGAGAAAAATATGCAGCCAAGAATACTATATCCAGCTAGGCTGTCATTGAAAATTGAAGGAGAGATAAAAAGCTTCCAGGACAAACAAAAACTAAAGGAATTTGCAAACACGAAACCAGCCCCACAAGAAATCTTGAAAGGGGTCCTCTAAGCAAAGAGAGAGCCTAAAAGCAACATAGACCAGAAAGGAACACAGACAATATACTGTAACAGTCACCTTACAGGCAATACAATGGCACTAAATTCCTATCTTTCAATAGTTACCCTGAATGTAAATGGGCTCAATGCCCCAATCAAAAGACACAGGCTATCAAACTGGATTAAAAAACAAGACCCATCGATATGCTGTCTGCAAGAGACTCATTTTCGACCCAAAGACACCCCCAGATTGAAAGTGAGGGGGTGGAAAACCATTTACCATGCTAATGGACACCAAAAGAAAGCTGGGGTGGCAATCCTTATATCAGACAAATTAGATTTTAAACCAAAGACTATAATAAGAGATGAGGAAGGACATTATATCCTACTTAAAGGATCTATCCAACAAGAAGATCTAACAATTGTAAATATCTATGCCCCTAACATGGGAGCAGCCAATTATATAAGCCAATTAATAACAAAAGCGAAGAAACACATTGACAACAATACAATAATAGTGGGGGACTTTAACACCCCCCTCACTGAAATGGACAGATCGTCTAAGCAAAAGAACAACAAGGAAATAAAGACTTTAAATGACACACTGGACCAAATGGACTTCACAGACATATTCAGAACATTCCACCCCAAAGCAACGGAATACACATTCTTCTCTAGTGCCCATGGAACATTCTCCAGAATAGATCACATCCTAGGTCATAAATCAGGTCTCAACCGGTACCAAAAGATTGGGATCATTCCCTGCCTATTTTCAGACCACAATGCTTTGAAACTAGAACTCAATCACAAGAGGAAAGTCGGAAAGAACTCAAATACTTGGAGGCTAAAGAGCATCCTACTGAAGAATGAATGGGTCAACCAGGAAATTAAAGAAGAATTTAAAAAATTCATGGAAACCAATGAAAATGAAAACACAACTATTCAAAATCTTTGGGATGCAGCAAAGGCAGTCCTAAGAGGAAAGTATATAGCAATACAAGCCTTTCTCAAGAAACAAGAAAGGTCTCAAATACACAACCTAACTCTACACCTAAAGGAGCTGGAGAAAGAACAGCAAATAAAGCCTAAACCCAGCAAGAGAAGAGAAATAATCAAGATCAGAGCAGAAATCAATGAAATAGAAACTAAAAGAACAGTAGAACATACCAACGAAAGTAGGAGCTGGTTCTTTGAAAGAATTAACAAGATTGATAAACCCCTGGCCAGACTTCTCAAAAAGAAAAGAGAAATGACCCAAATCAACAAAATCATGAATGAAAGAGGAGAGATCACAACCAACACCAAAGAAATACAAACAATTATAAGAACATATTATGAGCAACTCTATGCCAGCAAATTAGATAACCTGGAAGAAATGGATGCATTCCTAGAGATGTATCAACTACCAAAACTGAACCAGGAAGAAATAGAAAACCTGAACAGACCTATAACCACTAAGGAAATTGAAGCAGTCATCAAAAATCTCCCAAAAAACAAAAGCCCAGGGCCAGATGGCTTCCCAGGGGAATTCTACCAAACATTTCAAGAAGAATTAATACCTATTCTTCTGAAACTGTTCCAAAAAATAGAAATGGAAGGAAAACTTCCAAACTCGCGTTATGAGGCCACCATCACCTTGATCCCAAAACCAAAGACCCCATCAAAAAGGAGAATTACAGACCAATATCCTTGATGAACATGGATGCAAAAATTCTCATCAAAATACTAGCCAATAGGATCCAACAGTACATTAAAAGGATTATTCACCATGACCAAGTAGGATTTATCCCTGGGCTGCAAGTTTGGTTCAACAAACGCAAATCAATCAACGTGATACAGTACATTAACGAAAGAACAAGAATCATATGATCCTCTCAAAAGATGCCAAAAAAGCATTTGACAAAGTACAGCATCCTTTCTTGATCAAAACTCTTCAGAGTATAGGCATAGAGGGTACATACCTCAATATCATAA